>NC_081553.1:17904856-18101574 GCF_963082655.1 Stomoxys calcitrans
TACCCAGCGCCAAATTCTTACACATCAATGAGTACTTTCCGATTCAAGTTTAAACTCAATGATAAGGGACCTTTTTTATACACGAGTCCGAACGGCGTCCCGCAGTGCGACACCTCTTGGGGGAAATTTTTTTAAAGAACCATGCATTTCACAAATGTGGCCAACATTAAGAGGGGATAGACACCGCTATGTCCGATGTAGTCGCCAGAATTCGAACGCGTTAAGCGTCATAAGCTACAATGGCACGAATTCGATGTCCGCATTTAGGACGAAGTGTCCCCAACCTAAAAAGACATTAGAGAGATAAAGAAGGCGCAGCGGAGCGGGCTCGGTTCGGCTAGTTTACAATAATATTGCCATATGTCAACTGTGTTTATTACAGTTTGCACTTATTTGCAGGAAATTTGATACGGATTGTTTAATAACCCATCTGAAAATATCCGCCGAGGTCCATCAAAATTGGTTAAGAATTGGATACAGCGCACACTTTGTACGTATAGGGTAAGTGTAAGGTATTATAAAGTCGGCTCCGCCCAACTTTTGCCCTTCCTCACCTGGTTTCATTTTGTTTGTCCCACCGATCATACTTACCTCCTTTTTGTGTCGTTTCATTTCCATACTATCAATGTTGTCGTTGTTTAGTCCTCATTTAGATAAGAAACAGGACAAATAGAGAACCACTACCATAACAATTACATCCAATCGCATTCCAGGGGAAAAAGTCATAGAAATAGCTGTAGAAAACTACAACTGTGAAAGTCACCAAAGGACAATATGTCATGACATGGGTTTGTCGTTGGCAATAACTCGTAGAAATGTTAAAACTTCTTAGAATGTGGTCATCACACAAGTGTTTGCTGCTGCTCCTGGCACTACTTGGGGGCCCCCTGCCATTTCGAGCAGTCCACAACAATGAAGGGAATTGACCCAAAACACCACATTGACTTAATGCTTCTCTTGTCGTCATAGTGTGCTGGCCAAAAGGGAATTTGTGTAAGGTAAACACAGTTGTCAACAGACCTCATGTTGTTTTAGCCACAAAGATAATCATGCCCTTGTCTCCGTAGTTAGTATGGGCAGTGTATGTTTAAGAGTCAGAGCGCACTTTTGCACGTTTACCTGAGCATTCCCATCCTTTGAGCATTCCCCCCCTGTGAGCACTTATTGATCTAATGTTCTTTTTTTTTGTAAATACTAGTATTGTTGTTGTTTCTGTTAGTTGCACTATATTTATTATAAACAAAGTGTCAACCCTCACTTGGGTGTTGGCCATACTTTGAGTTCCCTTTTGTCCATTTGGCCAAGGATTTGTAATTTTTGTTTTTTTTTTTTTGGTTACTTGTTCTTCCCTGGTAAACCGTTATGTTGTCAATAATCGTTGGTGAATTTTCTATGGTTTTTCCATTTGAAACATTGTTGGCTGTTGGCCAACCTCAGATTTGTCATAGACAAAATTTTCAGAATTACACCTTATTTTGTGTTGCCAAACTGACGCAATCTCTGCTTTTTGGGTGATGCTGATGATAGGGATGATAATGAGGATCATGGTGGTGTTCCTTAAGGTGATTAAGGATAATCGAAATTTCATATATGATGATGGCTGATGATAGTTCATTGGGATTATTGTTTGTGCTTTGAGATAAGGCATCGATTTTGAGCATTAACGGCATTTTAGAGGGAAATATTGCTAATAGGCGCCTTGTTGGGAACTGTGAGAAAATTTATGGATAATCATCTTGGCAGTTAAGACACCAGTACTGATTTAAGACCAAGTTTAGAATTAAAAAAAAAATAAATAAATACAAAAGTTGAAAGCATAACCAGTAAGGAAAGGCAAAAGTCGGGTGGCATCGAATATATGATACCCTACACCAGAGAGTCTAAATTTACATTTAATAATACAGAAACTATATCGAAATCGCAGATCTTAGTCGGACTTTAATTTTGTATGCTTTTCGAATTCTCGAATAGAAACTTGTAAAATTTTCTTACGATAGGACCGAAATTGTGGCTACTAGGCCATATCGGATGAAAGATCTATATGGGGGCCACAACTAAATCTGGACTGATTTTTATGAAATTTGGAATACGGGGAATAGTGAAGTGTTTTATTTGGGATGTCAAGTAAAACGCTTCACTATAAAGATATGACAAAAATTAAGGCTTTCACTTCCTTAAAATGCCATATCAGATGGAAGACATATATGGGAGTTTTATCTTAATGTGGACCAATTTTGACAGAATACTTAAACGTCAAAGAAACATCTCGTGCAAAATTTCGTAAAGATCGGACCAAAAATAGTGGCTTTTACTACCTTAAAAAGCCATATCGGATGAAATATATATAAGGGAGCTATATTTAAATTTGACCCGATTATGTTCAAATTCAATAGAGAGTGACCTGTAAAAGATTTTATGGTAATTCGGTGAAAATTTCATAACTTATGTCCCATATCAGTTATATCAAAATATGTTCGGATTTGGACCAAATATTGGGTTGCCCAAAAAGTAATTGTCGGTAATTTAGTAGTAATATAGTCGGCGTTGACAAATTTTTTCAACGGCATGTGACTCTGTAATTGGATTCTTTCTTCTGTCAGTTATCAGCTGTTACTTTTAGTTTGCTTTAGAAAAAAAATGCGCGAAATTTTGTTTACATTTGTTTGTTTGGCGTCAATTTTAATATGGGTACCACATGTATTGAAAGAAATTCATTTAACAAACCGAAGAATCAACGCTTGTGATATGAGCTTTGCTGGGAACTTTTGATGCATCCACCATATAGCCCTGACCTTGCACCATCAGACTACCATTTAATTCGATCTTTGCAGAACTCCTTAAATGGTAAAACTTTCGGCAATGATGAGGCTATAAAATCGCACTTGGTTCAGTTTTTTGCAGATAAAGGCCATAAGTTCTATGAGCGTGGAATACTAAATTTGCCAGGAAGATGGCAAAAGGTTATCGAACAAAATGGCAATTATATATTTGATTAAAGTTCATTCTAAGTTTTATTAAAAATGCATTTATTTTCTTTTACAAAATCCGCAATTATTTTTAGGCAACCCAATATATCTAAAAATAAACCGATATGAACCATGTACAACACGGATGTGGAAGAGCCTAACTTAAGTCACAGTGTCAAATTTCAGTGAAATCGGATTACAAATGCGTCTTTTATGGGGTCAAGACTTTAAATCGAGATATCGGTCTATATGGCAGCTATATCCAAATCTGGGCTGATTTGGGACAAGTTTCAAAAAAATGACGAAGAGACTAACACAACTCACTGTCCCAAATTTCAGCAAAATCGGATAATAAATGTGGCTTTAATGGGCCTAAGACCCTAAATCGGCGGATCGGTCTATATGGCAGCTATATCCAAATCTGAACCGATCAGGACCAAATTAACGAACGATGTCAAAGGGCCTCACATAACTCATTGTCCCAAATTTCAGGAAAATCGGATAATATATGTGGCTTTTATGGGCCTAACACCATAAATCGGAAGATCGGTCTATATGGCAGCTATATCAAAATCTGGACCGATCTCGGCCAAACTAACGAAGGATGTAAGGGGGTCTAACACAACTCACTGTTCCAAATTTCAGCGAAATCGCATAATAAATATGGCTTTTATGGGCCTAAGGCCCTAAATCGGAGGATCGGTCTATATGGCAGCTATATCCAAATCTGAACCGATCTGGGTCAAATTAACGAAGGATGTCGAAGGGCCTAACAAAACTCCCTGTCCCAAATATTCGCAAGATCGGATAATAAATGTGGCTTTTATGGGACTAAGAACCTAAATCGGCCGATCGGTCTATATGGGGGCTATATAAAGATATAGTCCGATATAGCCCATCTTCGAACTTGACCTGCTTATGGACAAAAAAAGAATCTCTGCAAAATTTCAGCTCAATATCTCTATTTTTAAAGACTGTAGAGTGATTTCAACTGACAGACGGACGGACATGTCTCGATCGTCTTAGATTTTTACGCTGATCAAGAATATATATACTTTATAGGGTCGGAAATGGATATTTCGATGCGTTGCAAACGGAATGACAAAATGAATATACCCCCATCCTTTGGTGATGGGTATAAAAAGGTATAAAAAGATTTGCCCTGCTATTAGAGCGATATCAAGATATGGTCCGGTTCATACAACATTAAATTATATGTTGGAGACCTGTGTAAAATGTCATCCAATTCGGATAAGAATTGCTCCCTTTAGGGGTTCAAGAAGTAAATAGAGTGATTGATTTATATGGGAGCTGTATCAGGCAATAGACCGATTCAAACCATAATAAACACGTATGTTGATGGTCATGAGAGGATTCGTCGTAAAAAATTTTAGGTAAATCGGATAATAATTGCGACCTCTCATGGCTCAAGAAGTCAAGATCCCAGATCGGCTTATATGCCAGCTATATCAGGTTATGGACTGATTTGAACTATTCTTAGCACAGCTATTGAAAGTCATAACAAAACACCTTATGCAAAATTTCATTCCATTCGGATAGTAATTGCTCCCTGTAGAGGCTCAAGAAGTCAAGACCCCATATCGGTTTATATGCCAGCTGAATCAGGTTGTGGACCGATTTCAACCATACTCAGCACAGTTGTTGGAGGTCATAATAAAACAAATCAAATAAAGGTGTCATATTCCACCAGGACAACGCTAGAACGCACACATATTTGGTCACTTGCCAAAAACTGAGTGAGCTTGGCTGGGAACTTTTGATGCATCCACCATATAGCCCTGACCTTGCACCATCAGACTACCATTTATTTCGATCTTTGCAGAACTCCTTAAATGGTAAAACTTTCGGCAATGATGAGGCTATAAAATCGCACTTGGTTCAGTTTTTTGCAGATAAAGGCCATAAGTTCTATGAGCGTGGAATACTAAATTTGCCAGGAAGATGGCAAAAGGTTATCGAACAAAATGACAATTATATATTTGATTAAAGTTCATTCTAAGTTTTATTAAAAATGCATTTATTTTCTTTTAAAAAATCCGCAATTACTTTTTAGGCAACCCAATATATCTAAAAATAAACCGATATGAACCATGTACAACACGGATGTGGAAGAGCCTAACTTAAGTTACTGTGTCAAATTTCAGTGAAATCGGATTACAAATGCGTCTTTTATGGGGTCAAGACTTTAAATCGAGATATCGGTCTATATGGCAGCTATATCCAAATCTGGGCTGATTTGGGACAAGTTTCAAAAAAATAACGAAGAGACTAACACAACTCACTGTCCCAAATTTCAGCAAAATCGGATAATAAATGTGGCTTTAATGGGCCTAAGACCCTAAATCGGCGGAGCTATATGGCAGCTATATCCAAATCTGGACCGATCAGGACCAAATTAACGAACGATGTCAAAGGGCCTCACATAACTCATTGTCCCAAATTTCAGGAAAATCGGATAATATATGTGGCTTTTATGGGCCTAACACCATAAATCGGAAGATCGGTCTATATGGCAGCTATATCAAAATCTGGACCGATCTCGGCCAAACTAACGAAGGATGTAAGGGGGTCTAACACAACTCACTGTTCCAAATTTCAGCGAAATCGCATAATAAATATGGCTTTTATGGGCCTAAGGCCCTAAATCGGAGGATCGGTCTATATGGCAGCTATATCCAAATCTGAACCGATCTGGGTCAAATTAACGAAGGATGTCGAAGGGCCTAACAAAACTCCCTGTCCCAAATATTCGCAAGATCGGATAATAAATGTGGCTTTTATGGGACTAAGAACCTAAATCGGCCGATCGGTCTATATGGGGGCTATATAAAGATATAGTCCGATATAGCCCATCTTCGAACTTGACCTGCTTATGGACAAAAAAAGAATCTCTGCAAAATTTCAGCTCAATATCTCTATTTTTAAAGACTGTAGAGTGATTTCAACTGACAGACGGACGGACATGTCTCGATCGTCTTAGATTTTTACGCTGATCAAGAATATATATACTTTATAGGGTCGGAAATGGATATTTCGATGCGTTGCAAACGGAATGACAAAATGAATATACCCCCATCCTTTGGTGATGGGTATAAAAAGGTATAAAAAGATTTGCCCTGCTATTAGAGCGATATCAAGATATGGTCCGGTTCATACAACATTAAATTATATGTTGGAGACCTGTGTAAAATGTCATCCAATTCGGATAAGAATTGCTCCCTTTAGGGGTTCAAGAAGTAAATAGAGTGATTGATTTATATGGGAGCTGTATCAGGCAATAGACCGATTCAAACCATAATAAATACGTATGTTGATGGTCATGAGAGGACCCGTCGCACAAAATTTCAGGCAAATCGGATAATAATTGCGAGCTCTAGAGGCCCAAGAAATCAAGATCCCAGATCGGTTTATATGGCAGCGATATCAGGTTATGAACCGATTTGAACCATACTCAGCACAGTTGTTGAATGTCATAACAAAACAGCTCATGCAAAATTTCATTCAAATCGGATTAGAATTGCGCCCTCTAGAGGCTCAAGAAGTCAGGACCCTCGATCGGTTTATATGGCAGCTATATCAAAACATGGAACGATATGGCCCATTTACAATCCCAACCGACCTACACTAATAAGAAGTATTTTTGCAAAATTTCAAGCGGCTAGCTTTACTCCTTCGAAAGTCAGTAACATTTTTATACCCTCCACCATAGGATGGGGGTATACTATTTTCATCATTCTATTTGTAACTCCTCGAAATATTCGTCTAAGACCCCATAAAGTATATATATTCTGGATCGTCATGACATTTTAAGTCGATGTAGCCTTGTCCCTCCGTCTGTCCGTCTGTCTGTCGAAAACACGCTAACTTCCGAAGGAGTAAAGCTAGTCGCTTGAAAATTTGCGCAAACACTTCTTACTAGCGTAGGTCGGTTAGGATTGTAAATAGGCCATATGGGTCCATGCTTTGATATAGCTACCATATAACCCGATCTGGGATCTTGACTTCTCGAGCCACTAGAGGACGCAATTATTATCCGATTTGGTTAAAATTTTGCATGAGGTGTTTTGTTATGATTTTCAACAACTGCGCCAATTGTGTTTCAAATAGGTCCATAAACTGATATAGCTGTCATATAAACAGATCTGGGATCTTGACTTCTTGAGCCACTAGAGGGCGCAATTCTTATCCGAGTTGGCTAAAATTTTGCATGATTTGTTTTATTATGACCTCCAACAACTGTGCTGAGTATGGTTGAAATCGGTCCACAACCTGATTCAGCTGGCATATAAACCGATATGGGGTCTTGACTTCTTGAGCCTCTACAGGGAGCAATTACTATCCGAATGGAATGAAATTTTGCATAAGGTGTTTTGTTATGACTTTCAATAGCTGTGCTAAGAATAGTTCAAATCAGTCCATAACCTGATATAGCTGGCATATAAGCCGATCTGGGATCTTGACTTCTTGAGCCATGAGAGGTCGCAATTATTATCCGATTTACCTAAAATTTTTTACGACGAATCCTCTCATGACCATCAACATACGTGTTTATTATGGTTTGAATCGGTCTATAGCCCGATACAGCTCCCATATAAATCGATCTCTCTATTTTACTTCTTGAGCCCCCAAAGGGCGCAATTCTTATTCGAATTGGCTGACATTTTACACAGGTGTCCAACATATAATTTAATTGTGGTCCAAACCGGACCATATCTTGATATCGCTCTAATATCAGAGCAAATCTTTTCTTATATCCTTTTTTGCCTAAGAAGAGATGCCGGGAAAAAAACTCGACAAATCCGAACTTAGCACGCTTTTTCTTGTTCATACTCACAATCTCCCAATCTTTTGATATCCCCATATATCGCTCAATTTGCAAGTCTATTCCATATCTTTTTGAAAACCACTATCCTTTGTTTAAGTCTCCTTGCTTTCATTATCCAGCACTTGGCAGACCTTAAAATGGCCTTGTCATCCTTCAACTCAGGTGAGTGGCGTTTCAGTGGAGTTTCAGTTGATTGTCCCCCCCCTATCGTAAACAAATGTCATTTAATTGTGTAATTTATTGCAAATGTTTTTATTGTTGTTGAAATGTTATTCTTGTTGTTGTTGTTGTTATTGCTGGCAAACGTTTACTGGCGCTTTTGTTTTTGCTGTAAGACTGCAATGTCATGGTGGTTCGAGGTGTTTCTGTATCTGCTGCTGCGGCTGTTGTTGTTTTGCAATGTGTTGTTGCATTTTTTATTAACATTATTAGCATTTATATTAAGTTGCTCTTAAGGCGAGAAAATTACTTTATTAACTGTTTGTAATTAATTAATAATAAACTCTGCCGCAGCTGAAATACAAAAAAAAAACAAACAGGCAGCCGTTTGGCAGACAGTAAGTCAGACTGGTTAACAGGTTAGCTTGCTTGGCGAAGCATACGCAATGCATTTGAGCTAGTCTGAGGCAATACACTGAAAAAAATCCAAAACAAAAGCTTTGCGGATTTTGTTAAGGTTAAGTTCGAAGATGGGCTATATCAGACTATATCTTGATATAGCCCCCATTTGGAGCGATCCGCCGATTTAGGGTCTTAGGCCCATAAAAACCGGTCCAGATTCGAATATAGCTGTCAAGTAGACCATTATCTCGATTTAAAGTCTTGGCCCCATAAAAGGCACACTTATAATCCGATTTCACTGAAATTTGACACAGTGACTTATGTTAGGCTTTTCGACATCCGTGTCCTATATGGATCAGATCGGTTTATATTAAGATATAGCCGCTTGAAACTTTGCACAAATACTTCTTATTAGTGTAGGTCGGTTGGGATTGTAAATGGGCCATATCAGTCCATGTCCACTAGAGGGCGCAATTCTTATTCGATATGGCTGAAATTTTGCATGACGTGTTTCCGTATGACTTCCAACTACTGGGGCAAATTGGGTTCAAATCGGTCCATAACCTGATATAGCTGCTATATAAACTGACCTGGGATTTTGACTTCTTGAGCCACTAGAGGGCGCAATTATTTTCCGATTTGGTTGAAATTTTGTACAAATATAAACCAATTTCCCTATTTTACGTCTTGAGCCCCTAAAGGGCGCAAATTGCTATTGACTTCTTCTTGTCTATTGCATTCAATTCAATTATGGTCCGAATCAGACCATTACTTGATATAGCTTCAATAGCATTGCAATGCTTTTCTTTTATCCTTTGTTTGCCTTAAAAAAGATACCGAGAAAAGAACTCGACAAATTCGATCCATGGTTTTGGGTATATATAATATATATATAAGATACGGCCCGGCCGAACTTAGCACGCTTTTACTTGTTTTTTATGTTTTTAAATTTTTATTTAATTTCATTTTATTTAGTGGCACCTAATTGAAAATTCAATCAAATTTTTCCAAGTGTCTTTTTTCCATTCACTTATTCTTCACTTAGTCTGTTGGAAACCGATTCATGGGTTCCCAATGCACAGCATAAAATGGAGGGTGTACGTAGATCTAAGAAAAGTGTGGCTGCATGACCGATGCCTAACGCCCCAGCTGACGTAGTGATGGTCTTTGTTGTTGTCCATATAAATCAGTTCTTGCATTTGTTAACAAAGTTATTTAATTTGCTATTTACCATTTGCACAAACACAGCCACTGGCACACACAACATATGAAGAAATATTTGCAATTTATAAGCAGCATGATTAGCATTAGCGTAATAGCAGGTGGAGCTGGAGCTGGAGCTGACATACCACTTAATAGGTATGTCTTCAGTTTGGTACGAAGTTGGAAATTTCAAAGAAAGCTTCTTCTACAGTAAGATGATGGGTGGCAATGGATGAAAAAATGGTATTTTTTGAATATTGTCATGCTTAAAGCTGTCTGCGAGTCTCCCACACCTGCATCTCATACAGTTGTGCATTGGTATTTGTAATTTCCAATTATACGGCACCCCATTACTTAAGTTTTTCATCGTTAATCGTTTTTCTCATTAAAATTTCGCTAATAGCTTTTCTCATGCCATATTTTTAAACACTGAGAGAAATTATATTAGAAATCTTGGTTTTTGCTCCCAAAGGGACACAAAAGTCAATAAAAAAAAAAAAACAAGTAAAAGCGTGATAAGTTCGCCGGGCCGAATCTTATATACCCTCATCATGTTCGACTCACGAGACAATCCCGACTCACGAGGCACTCATGACTTAAGTGAATATCACAACTCACTAGGCACTCACGACACAAGAGAAAATCACGGTTTACGAAAAACTCACGAGTCAAGGTTAAAAAATATTTTTCGATGAATCGAAAAACAATTTTTCCAAAGGCCGTTTAGGCCAAGAGCGCAATTCTTATCCGATTTAGCTGAAATTTTGCACGAAGTGTTTTGTTATAATTTTCAACAACTATGCTAAGTATGGTCAATAAACTGATATAGCTGACATTCAAACCGATCTGGGGTATTGACTTCTTGAGCCTCTAGAGGGCGCAATTCTTATCCGATTTTGTTGAAATTTTGCACATATAATTTTGGTTAGAACTTCCAACGACTGTACTAAGAACGGTTCAAATCGGTTGTTAACCTGATATAGCTGCTACATAAATCGATCTTGAATCTTGACTTTTTGAGCCTCTAGAGGGCGCAATTCTTACCCGATTTTTGCACAAAGTGTTTTGTAATGACTTCCAACGACTCTGCCGAATATGGTTCAAATAGGTCCATGACCTGATATGGCTGCCACATAAACCGATCTGGGATCTTGACTTCTTGAGCCTGTAGATGGTGCAATTATCATCCGATTTGGCTGAAATTTTATACATAGCATCTCCCATGACCTTCAACATGTCAGATATGGTCTGAATCGGTTTATAGCCTGACACAATTCCCGTATAATCCGATCTCCCTATTTTGCTTCTTGAGCCCCTAAAGGGCGCAATTCTTATTCGATATGGCTTTTACACTATGACTTCTACTACGGTCTTCAACGTATACAAAGTATACATATTCTTGATCGTCTCGACTTTCGATCTGGCCATATCCGTTCGTCCGTCAATCGAAATGACGGTAGCGGTCGAACGCATAAAGCTAGCCATTTGTAATTTTGCACTGATGCTTAATATGGATGTTGGTTGTCGGAGAATGCAAATGGGCCTTATCGGTTCAGATTCAGATATAGCTCCCATAAATCAATTTCCCGATTTGACTTCTTGAGCCCTTACAAGTCGCATTTTTTTTCCGATTTAGCTGAAATTTTGCATGAAGTGTTCTATTAAGACTTTCAAAAACACTGACTAGAACGGTCCAAATCGGTCTATAACCTGATATAACCCCCATATAAACCGATCTCCCGAGTTAACCTCTTGATTGTCCGATTTGGCTAAAATTTAGCATGCTGTGTTCTGTTATGACTTTCAACAACTTTGCCAAGTACGCTTCGCATCGGTCTATAACTTGATATAGCTCCCATATAAACCGATCTCCCGGCTTGACTTCTTGAGCCCCTGGAAGCCGCAATTTTTGTCCGATTTTGCTGAAATTTTGCACGTGCTGGTGGTGGGTTCCCAAGATTAGGGAACTCAGCACGCTTTAACTTGTTTGAAATAGAAAGGAGATATGTACATCAAGTTATGGACTAATAATGTAACAAGTAAGAGCGTGCTAAGTTCGGTCGGGCCGAATCTCATATACCTTCCACCATGGATCGGGTTCTTTGAGCGGTATCTCTGTTGGAGCTATATCAAGTTATAGTCCGATTCCGACCATTAATGAATTAAATATTGAAGACCATAGTAGAAGTCATTTGGAAAAGTATTGCGCCTTGTAGGCGCTGAAGACGCATAATCGGTAGATCGGTTTATATGGGAGTTTTATCAGGCTTTAGATCGATTCAGACCATGCTTGACACGTATGTTGAAGATCATAGGAGAAAATGTTGTACAAAATTGCAGTCAAATCGGATAAGAGTTGTGCCTTCTAGTGGCTCAAGAAGTCAAGATCCAAGATCGGTTTATATGGCAGCTATATCAAAACATGGGCCGATATGGGCCATTTACAATCTCAACTGACATAAATGGAATGACAAAATTAGTGTTCTCTTCACCATAGGAGTACAAAGTTTTCATAGTCTTGACATTGTAAATCGATTTAACTACGTCCGTTCGTCTATCTGTCTGTCCGTTTGTCTATCGAAAGTACGCCAACTTTCGAATAAGTAAAGCTTGGTGGTTGAAATTTTGCCACCGTAGGGCAGAGGTTAGCATTTCCGCATATGATGCTGAACGCCGGTTGTTAGCTGTTGCTTTCCCCTCCTAATGCTGGCATCATTTGTGACCAGCCATGTAAAACTTCTCTCCAAAGAGGTGTCGCAGTGCGGCACGCTTTTCGGACTCGGCTATGAAAAGGAGGCCCCTTATCTTTGAATCGGACTGCTCTCATTGACATATGAGAAGTTTGCCCCTGTCCCTTAGTGGAATGTTCATGGGCAAAATTTGCATTTGTACTTTTTATTAGTGTAGGTCGGTTTTGGATTCTTAATAGGTTTTGACTTCTGGAGTCTTTAGAAGGCTCAATTACCGGAAATTTTGCACTTAAAGTTTTGCGATGACTTACAATAGCCGTGCCAATATGGTTGAAATAGGTCTATAATATGATATAGCTCCTATAGAAACCAATCGCCCGATTTGATTTTTTCAGCCTCTAGAGGGCGCAATTATCCAATTTGGATAAAATTTTAATATGACGTTTTCTATTATGTTCAACCCATGTGCCAAGTATGGTCCGAATGGGTTCAAAATTTGATCTCCCGAATGCACTTCTTAAGATTGTAGAATTGGCTAAAATTTTGCACATCGGCTTTTCCTATGACCTTCAACAAACGTGCCAAATATGGTCTAAATCTGTCTATAACCTGATACAGCTTCTTTATAAAACGATTTCTCGATCCTTTATAGGGCGTAATTCTTAACCGTCTTGGCTGAAATTTTGCAGAGTGACTTTTTCTTTGACCTCTGACATAGTTACAAAGTATGGTCAAAAGCAGATCTCCTGATTATACTTCTTGCGCCTCTAGAGGGCGTAATTATTATCCGATTTGGTTATATTGGGTTGCCCAAAAAGTAATTGCGGATTTTTCATATAGTCGGCGTTGACAAATTTTGAAATGACAACAGCTTGTGACTCTGTAATTGCATTCTTTCTTCTGTCAGTTATCAGCTGTTACTTTTAGCTAGCTTTAGAAAAAAAGTGTAAAAAAAGTAAATTTGATTAAAGTTCATTCTAAGTTTTATTGAAAATGCATTTACTTTCTTTTAAAAAATCCGCAATTACTTTTTGGGCAACCCAATAATTTTGCACGGTGAAGTTTTCTATGACCTCTAACTTTTGTGCCAAATATGGCCGGAATCCGTCTTTGACTTGATGTAGCTCCCTTATAAAACGATCCACCAATTTTGCTTCTTGAGTCCTTAGGGGACGCAAATGTTATCCGATTTGGCTGAAATTTTGCACATGACAGGAATTGGTTCATAGCCTTATAAGTTCCTTATCCTTGGTTTGCATATAAAGAGATACCAGACAAAGAATTTGACAAATGCGAGCCATGATGGAGGGTATATAAAGATTAGCAAGCTTTTACTTGTATCCTATTTTTTCTACTATTCTACCTTAATCCGTGGCTTATCCATTATAATCCCATTTCGTATGGGCCAAACCATGGTTTAAGCAAGAGATATGGTTAATGTGACATTTAATTGGTGTATCCTTAAATTGATGTTCAAATCTGTTATTTAGGCCTGATCAATATTTAAAACAACACCAGCAACATCATCAGCAGCACCAACGACATTAGTTTTCTGCTCATTCCTTCGATGCATCCCATGGAAGCTCCCCTTATGCCTATAAGGGGGGCCATGGCCTATGCAGATGATGTTGTTGCTTATTGTTGCTGCTACACTACATCGAGTTTTCAAGCTATCAAAGTGAAAAAGATTCACAATTAATTACATAATTTCCTTGAAGATATTCCCTCGTATGGCTTAATATGCCTTACCTGACTGAGGGATGAGGGTATCATCATCATCATCATCTTCCTCATACTCACTCCAAGCATATCTAAAGGGTGATTTTTTTGAGGTTAGGATTTTCATGCATTAGTATTTGACAGATCACGTGGGATTTCAGACATGGTGTCAAAGAGAAAGATGCTCAGTATGCTTTGACATTTCATCATGAATAGACTTACTAACGAGCAACGCTTGCAAATCATTGAATTTTATTACCAAAATCAGTGTTCGGTTCGAAATGTGTTCATTCACCGTAACGTTGCGTCCAACAGCATCTTTGAAAAAATACGGTCCAATGATTCCACCAGCGTACAAACCACACCAAACAGTGCATTTTTCGGGATGCATGGGCAGTTCTTGAACGGCTTCTGGTTGCTCTTCACTCCAAATGAGGCAATTTTGCTTATTATGTAGCCATTCAACCAGAAATGAGCCTCATCGCTGAACAAAATTTGTCAAAATTTGAACACATTTCGAACCGAACACTGATTTTGGTAATAAAATTCAATGATTTGCAAGCGTTGCTCGTTAGTAAGTCTATTCATGATGAAATGTCAAAGCATACTGAGCATCTTTCTCTTTGACACCATGTCTGAAATCCCACGTGATCTGTCAAATACTAATGCATGAAAATCCTAACCTCAAAAAAATCACCCTTTACATTGGTATCATCAACAGCTTTAGCATACTCAGTTGCCACTTCTTCTGGTGGATTTTTTTCTTTTTTTTCAAAATTAGCTCATAAAATTTCCTTGTCTTTGGCCACAATCAAGGAGTTGAACAACAATTTGTGTTGTCATGACGAACCTGTTGTCTTCCACACCTCTTTTCGGGGGAACACAGTATCCGAACATACAAAAATCCAAGTGGACATTTATAGGTGCGGCCGATGGCTACATAATAGCCTTAATGTTTGACACAACATAGCCCGATTGATTTGTTCGTACAAAAAAAAGCAAAAAGAGAAACAGAAAAGCGGCCAAGAAGCTGGATGAATAGAATCTAAAGAATTTACAAGAAAAAATAGAAAAAGGTATGCAAAATAAAAAGACGGTTAAAAAAAGCTAAATTTTGGAAAATTTCAACAAAAACTTTAAAAAATATTTTTTTCAGCTTCAGACCCTTTATCGGCAGATCGGTCTATATGGCAGCTATATATAAATATAGTTCGATCTGAACCATATTTAGGTCCGAATTTGAGAGGCCTGACACTACTCACTGTTTGAAATTTTAGCGAAATCGGACAATAAATAAAGCTTTTATAGGCCTCAGACCATTTATCGGGAGATCGGTCTATATGGGAGCTATATCTAAATATAGTCAGATCTGAACCATATTAAGGTCGTATGTCGGAAGGCTTAAAATATCCCACAGTTTCAAATTTCAGCGAGATTGAGTAATAAATAAAACTTTAATGGGCTTCAGACCCTTTATCGGGAGATCGGTCTATATGGCAGGTATATCTAAATATAGACCGATCTGAACCATATTTGGGTCAGACGATGGGAGGCTTGAAGCTACTTACTGTTTTAAAAATCGGATGAAAAATTAAGTATTAGACCCTTTATCGGAAAATCGATCAAAATAGCAGCTATATCCAAATATGGTCCGATTTGGCCCCTTCAAGAACTTAACCAGCGTGCATCCAAAAGACGTATCGGTGCCAAATATCTGAATCTCAATCTCAATTTTTGAAGGCTGTAGAATGATAACAACAGACAGACGGATAGATGTGTTACAGACAGACACACGGACGTCGTTAAATCGACTTAGAATTTTTCAACGATCCGAAATATATGAACTTTGAAGAGTCGGAAATGGATGTGTCGATGTGTTACAAACGGAATGACTTATTGAATAAACTTCCTATTCTATGGTGGTAGGTATAACAAGTAAAAGCGTGCTAAATTCGACCGGGACTAATCTTATATACCCTCCATCTTATATACCCTCGCATCTGTCAGATTCTTTGCCCAGTATCTCCTTATTGGCAAAGAAAGGATAATGGATAAAAATGGCCATGTTATTGGAGCCATATAAGGTTATAGACCGATTCGGAACGTACTTGGTTAGGATGTTGGGGACCAAAGTAGACGTCATTGTGCAAAATTCCATCCAAATCGGATAAGAAATGCATCCCATATGATCTCAAGAAGTAACATAGGGAGATTGGTTTTTATGATAGCTATATCAGATTATCGACCGATTCGGACCATTTTTGGCGCGAATGTTAAAGACTGTAGAAGAAGTCGTAGTACTCAATTTCATTCAAATCGGATAAAAATCGGAATATCAGCCATTATGATAGCTACATCAGATTATCGATCGATTCAGACCCTTTTTTGACACTCCGTAGAAGAAGTCGTTGTAGAAAATTTCAGCCAAATCGGATAAAAATAGCGCCCTCTATAGGGTCAAAAAGTATAATCAGGAAATCGGTTTATATGGGAGCAATATCAGGTTATCAATCGATTTGAACCATACATAACCACAGTTGTTAGAAGTCTAAGCAAAAGATTTCGTGTAAAATTTAAGACAAATCGGACAATAATTGTGCTCTTCACAGGCTCAAGAAGATCAACATTTGAGATCGGTTTATATGGTAGCTATATTAAGTTATGAATCGATTTTGACCGTACTTAGCACAGTTATTGGAAGTCATAACATCACACTTCATAAAAAATTTCAGCCAAATCAGATGAGAATTGAGCCGTCTATAGGCTCAAGAAGTCAAGATATATGATAGGTGTATATAGCAGCTATATCAAATCATGGACACCGATATGGGCCATTTGCAATCCCAACCGACCAACACTAGCAGGAAATGATTGTGCTTCGCTCCTTCGCAAGTTACAGTACTTTCGAAGGACAGATAGAAAGACAGACAGAAAGACAGACAGAAAGAAAGACAGACAGAAAGACAGACAGAAAGACAGACAGAAAAACAGACAAAAAGACAGACAGAAAGACAGACAAACAGAAAGACAGACAAACAGAAAGACAAACAGAAAGACAGACAGAAACACAGACAGAAAGACAGACAGAAAGACAGACAGAAAGGCAGACAGAAAGACAGACAGAAAAACAGACAGAAAGACAGATAGAAATACAGACAGAAAGACAGGCAGAAAAACAGCCAGAAAGACAGACAGAAAGATAGACAGACAGAAAGACAGACAGAAAGACAGACAGAAAGACAGACAGAAAGACAGACAGAAAGACAGACAAAAAGACAGACAGAAAGACAGACAGAAAGACAGACAGAAAGACAGACAGAAAGACAGACAGAAAGACAGACAGAAAGACAGACAGAAAGACGGACAGAAAGACAGACAGAAAGACAGACAGAAAGACAGACAGACAGACGGACGGACAGAAAGACGGACAGGAAGACGGACAGGAAGACAGAACGACAGACAGAAAGACAGACAGAAGTCAGACAGATAGACAGACAGAAAGACAGACAGAAAGACAGAAAGACAGACAGAAAGACAGACAAACGGAAAGACAGACAGACAGAAGAACATAACAAAATCGAATCAGAAAGTGATTCTAAGTCAATTGTTACTCGTAATTGGTCTATCTCTCTTTTTTGTATGACAGTGGTGCTGTTGGGTACAAAAGTATTCAAAACTTGCTCCCGGTTTTTTGACTAGGCTCAGTTTTCGAACCGTTTGAATGTCCGTACTCAGAAATGTGGTACAAAACTATTTTTATACCCTCCACCATAAGATGGGGGTATACTAATTTCGTCATTCTGATTGTAACTACTCGAAATATTCGTCTGAGACCCCATAAATATATATATTCTTGATCGTCGTAAAATTTTATGTCGATCTGTCTGTCGAAAGCACGCTAACTTCCGAAGGAGTAAAGCTAGCCGCTTGAAATTTTGCACAAATACTTCTAATTAGTGTAGGTCGGCTGGTATTGTAAATGGGCCATATCGGACCATGTTTTGATATAGCTGCCATATAAACCGATCTTGGGTCTTGAATTCTTGAGCCTCTAGAGTGCACAATTCTTATCCGATTGAAATGAAATTTTGCACAACGTGTTTTGTTATGATATCCAACAACTGTACCAAGTATGGTTCAAATCGGTTTATAACCTGATATAGCTGCCATATAAACCGATCTTGGGTCTTGATTTCTTGAGCCTCTAGAGTGCGCAATTCTTATCCGATTGGGATGAAATTTTGCACGACGTATTTTGTTATGATATCTAACAACTGTGCCGAGTATGGTTCAAATCGGTCAATAACCTGATATAGATGCCATATAAACCGATCTTGGGTCTTGACTTCTTGAGCCTCTAGCGTGCGAAATTCTTATCCGATTGGAATGGAATTTTGCACGACGTGTTTTGTTATGATATCCAACAACTGTGCTGAGTATTGTTCAAATCGGTCCATAACCTTATATAGCTGTCATATAAACCGATCTTGGGTCTTGATTTCTTGAGCCTCTAGAGGGCGCAATTCTTATCCAATTTGAATGAATTTTGGCACGTAGTATTTTGTTATGATATCCAAGAACTGTGCCAAATAAGGTTCAAATCGGTTCATAACCTGATATAGCTGTCATATAAACCGATCTGGGATCTTGACTTCTTAAGCCTGTAGAGGTCGCAATTATTATCCGATTTGCCTGAAATTTTGTACGACGGATTCTCTCATGACCAATAACATGCTTATTATGGTCTGAATCGGTCTATAGCCCGATACAGCTCCCATATAAATCGATGTCTCTATTTTACTTCTTGAGCCCAAAAAGGGCGCAATTCTTATTCGAATTGGCTGACGTTTTACACAGGTCTCCAACATAAAATAATTTAATTGTTGTCCAAACCGGACCATATCTTGATATCGCTCTAATAGCAGAGCAAATCTTTTCTTATATCCTTTTTTTGCCTAAGAAGAGATGCCGGTAAAAGAACTCGACTAATGCGATCCATGGTGGAGGGTATATAAGATTCGGCCCGGCCGAACTTAGCGCGCTTTTACTTGTTAAATATTTTAACTTATTTAGTGTTAAAAACAAAAACCAATCTGGATCAAATGAAAATTTTGCACGCAGTGTTCTGTTGTGACTTCCAATAACTGTCTTAAGTACGGTCTAAATCGGTCTATAACCTGATATAGCTCCCATATATACTGATCTCCCGATTTGACTTCGTGAGCCACTGGAAGCCACAAATTTCGTCCGATTTGCCTGAAATTTTGCACACTTAGTGTTCTGTTGTGACTTTCAACAACAGTGAGAAGTACGGTCCAAATCGGTCAAGAACCTGATAAAGCTCCCATATAAACTGATCTCCCGATTTGACCTCTTGAGCCCCTGGAAGCCACACTTTTCATTCGATTTGGCTGAGATTTTGCATATGGTCATGACTTGTAATAACTGTGCTAAGTACGGCCCAAATCGGTCAAGAACATGATATAGCTCCCATATGAAACGATCTCCCGATTAGACTTCTTGAGCCCCTGGAAGCCACAACTTTTGTACGGTTTTGCTGAAATTTTCACATAGTGTTCTGTTGTGACTTCCAACAACAGTGAGAAGTACGGTCCAAATCGGTACGGTTATTCCGATACGATATGGTAGCTATAGCTAAACATGACTAGATTGGACCCACTTACAAAATTAACCGACCTACATAAACCAGAAGCATTTTTGCCAATTATTTTAGCTCCTAGCCGTACTCAGTCGAAAGTTTAAATTGCTTTCCTTATACAACAGAGGGACAATTGGATAGACAGATGAACGCTGAACCAAATAAAATATGAAAAATTTGGGAATAATTAAAACAAAGTCACAGTTTTATGCCCCAACATCCTTTTGCTTTCCCCCAGCTGACTTCCATAGAGGCCGTAATGGCATTTTCAACACAGTTCACCTGAACCTGATCGCATTATCAAACCAAATAATCCTTTCAAAGAAGCAGAAAAGATGGGATATGAACATTTAAGCCAACAATTAATGACCCAAAACTCTGACGCAGATAATGATGCTGCTGATGGAATTGGCTGATTCGAGCTGCCTGATGACGATGATAATGGGCACTCCATACAACCACAATTCGTGCTAATGATACAACAAAAAGCGGGACACTTCGAGCCCCAAGGGAGTGGAAGTGCACTGGGGTGTGATGTGGTGGTTGCTCGCGGTATCTGGCTCATGATTAAGAAGAACTAACAAAAAAAAAAAAACAGATTTTCCTCATATCATCTCGCCTCACCTCAATGGTTGGATGGATGGTTGAATGGATGTATGCATCGGCTTGTATGGGATACATGTGTATTCACGGCATTGGAGCATGACATGGGGGGGAACAGCAACGACATTCGAAAACACACATCAACAGACACCGTTTGTCTGCTCTGTGTAGAATTCGAAAAGATTAATACAACAAAATTAAGGAAAATAAATAAATGTCACCACACTACAAGATTGTTATCGCATTTAACAATAATTACCCTGATATGGGATATGGTAACTAATCTGTTATGTTATGTTTTGTTCTTCTTCTTCTTGTTGTTGTTGTTGTCTTTTCTTTTGGAGTGTTGTGCTTCTCTCTGGTTTGAGGACTTAACCCATTTGGAGTTTTAAAGTTGTTGGTCCAGTATTTTGGATGTTTATGGTTATTTGCAATGGGAGTAGAAAATTCACAACAAGTAAAAGGGTACTAACTTTGGCCAGGACGAGTATTATATAACCTCTAACATGAATCGCATTTGCCAAACAAAAAACTAAACAAGTAAAAGAGTGCTAAGTTCGGCTGGGCCGAATCTTGGGAACCCACAATCATGGATTCTGCTAAAAATTTATGCAAACTAAAACTTCTGTCAAACCAGCAGAAATTAAAGCTTCTACGAACCGAACAAGGATAATCGAGAGATCGGTTTATAGGGCAGCTACATCAGTTTTTAGACTGATTTGGGCCGTTCTTGGCACAGTTGTTGAAAGTCGTAACAGAAAACCGTACAAAAATTGCGGCTTCCAGGGGCTAAAGAAGTCAAATTGGTAGATCGGTTTATATGGGAGTTATATCCAGTTGTAGACAGTTTTGGACCGTACTCTGCACAGTTATTGGAAGTCGTAACAAAACACCACATGCAAAATTTCAGCCAAATCGGACAAAAATTGCGGTCTGTAGGGGCTCAAGAAGTCAAATCGGTAGATCGACCGTACTTAGCACAGCCATTGGAAGTTATATCAGAGCACTACGTGCAAAATTTCAGCCAAATCGGACAAAAAGTGCGGCTTGTAAGGGCTCAGGAAGTCAAATCGGGTGAGAGGTATATATGGGAGCTATATCAGGATATAGACCGACTTCGGCCGTACTAAGTACAATTATTGGCAGTCATAATAGAACACTACGTGCAAAATTTCAGACAAATCAGACAAAAATTGCGGCTCCCAGGGTCTCAAGAAGTCAAATCGGGTGATCGGTTTATATGGTAGCTATATCAGGTTATAGACCGATTTCGGCCGTACTAAGTACAATTATTGGCAGTCATAATGGAACACTCCGTGCAAAATTTCAAACAAATCACACAAAAATTTGCGACTCCCAGGGGCTCAAGAAGTCAAATCGGGTGATCGGTTTATATGGAAGCTATATCCAAATCTGAACCGATATAGCCCATTTGCAATACCCAATAACCTACATCAATAGCAAATATCTGTGCAAAATTTTAAGCGGCTAGCTTTACACGTTCGACCGCTATCGTGATTTAGCCAGACGGACGGACGGACATGGCTAGATCAAGACGATCAAGAACATATATTCTTCATAGGGACGACTAGATTCGTATACCCCCATCCTATGGTGGTGGGTATAAAAATATATGGGATCCCCTCTGGTTATAGAACGAATTGGACCGTACTTGCCACAGTTGTTGGAAGTATTAACAGAACGCATGCAAAATTTCATCCAAATCGGATATAATTTGCGCATTGTAAGGGCTCAAGAAGTCAGATCTGGAGATCGGTTTATATGGGAGCAATATCAGGTTTAAGACCGATTTGGACCCTAGTTGGCACAGCTATTGAAAGTTATAATAGAACGCTACATGCAAAATTTTAGCCAAATCGGACAAAAATTGTGACTCCCAGGGGCTCAAGAAGTAAAATCGGTAACCGTACTAGGCACATTTACTGGAAATCATAACAGAACACTATGTGTATGATTTGGATGAAATTTTCATCCAAATCAGTCGGACGAATGGCCATGGCTAGGTTGGGTTAGGATTAAGTGGCAATCTGCCATCAGACTCACATAGACGTTATCGTCCATTGCGAAATCAAAGGAACAGAAGAAAGAAGGTGCCTTCTAGGTCCTACCATTGAAACATCCACTAAGTGCTCGGAGTCGACTCCGAAGTGTATTAATAGGTACAGTAACTATATCTAAAAAAAAGCGACCTGAACCATATACCACACGGATGTCGAAAAGCCTAACATAAGTCACTGTGTCAATTTCAGTGGAATCGGATTTTAAATGCGCCTTTTATAGGCTTAAAACCTTTGATCGAGAGATCGGTCTATATGACAGCTATATTCACATCAGGACCGATCTGGGCCAAATTGAAAAAGGTTTTCGAAGATCCTCACACAACTCACTTTCCCGAATTTCGGCGAAATCGGGCAATAAATACGCTTTTTATGGCCCCAAAACCTTAAATCGAGAGATCGGTCCATATGACAGCTATATCCAAATCTGGACCGATCTGGGCCAAATTGAAGACGAATGTCCACTGGCCTAACACAACTCACTGTCCCAAATTTCGGCAACATTGGACAATAATGCGCCTCTTATGGGCTCGAAACCTTAAATCGAGAGATCGGTCTATATGGCAGCTATATCCAAATCTTGACCGATCTGTGCCACATTGCAGAAGTATGTTAAGGGGCTAAACTTAACTCACTCTCCCGAATTTCGGCAAAATCGGGCAATAATTGCGCCTTTTATGGGCCCAAAACCTTAAATCGAGAGATCGGTCTATATGGCAGCTATATTCTAATCTGGACCGATCTGGGCCAAATTGAAGAAGGACGTCGAAGAGCTTAACTAAACTCACTGTCTCAAGTTTCAGCGACAGCGGACAATAAATACGCCTTTTATGGCCCCAAAACCTTAAATCGAGAGATCCGTCTATAAGACAGCTATATCCAAATCTGAACCGATCTGGGCCAAATTGAACAGGGATGTCAAAGGGCCTAATACAACTCTCTGTCCCAAATTTCGGCGACATCGGACAATAAATGCGTCTTTTATGGTCCCAAAACCTTAAATCAAGAGATCGATCCATATGAAAGCTATATCCAAATCTGGACCGATCTGCGCCATATTGCTGAAGTATGTTAAGGGGCTTAACTTAACTCACTGCCCCAAATTTCGTCGTTATCGGACAATAAATGCGCCTTTCATGGGCCCAAAACCTTAAATGGAGAAATCGGTCTATACGGCAGCTATATCCAAATCTTGGCCGATCTGTGCCATATTGCAGAAGTATGTCGAGGGGCTTAACACAACTCACTGTCCCAAATTTCATTAAAATCGAATAATAAATGGGGCTTTTATTCACCTAAGACCCCAAATCAGAGGATCGGTCTATATGGCAACTATATCCAAATCTGGAACGATCTGAGCCAAATTGAAGAAGGATGTCAACTGTCGTAACAAAACTCACTGTCCCAAATTTTGGCACAATCGGTGACTTTTATGGGCTTAATGTGTCTTTTATGGGCCTAAGACCCTAAATCGCTGGATCGGTCTATATGGGGGCTATGTGAAGAAATAGTCCGATAGTCTTCGAACTTAACCTGCTTATGGACAAAAACATAATCTGTGCAAAGTTTCAGCTCAATATCTCTATTTTTAAAGACTGTAGCGTGATTTCGAAAGACAGACGGAAGGACATGTCTAGATCGTCTTAGATTTTTACGCTGATCAAGACTATATATACTTTAAAGGATCGGTGTGTTTAAAGGTTCGATGTGTTGCAAACGGAATGACAAAATGAATATACCACAATCCTTCGGTGGTGGGTACTAAAATTTCATTTTTTTCGGCAAAATTAGCTTTTGAAAGGGTTTTTGGTCCCTCCCCGAAGGCTGGACTGTCTTCGCTAATAGCTGCCATATGGACCGATCTGCCGAAATAGGGCCTAAAGCCATTTGGCTGGAATAGTGAGTTGTATTCAGACTCCCGACATCCGACCCATATATGTTTTAGATCGGACTTTATTTAGATATATCTCTCATTTGGGTCGATCTGCCGATTAAGGGACTAAATCCCATAAAAACCCGATTTCGCTGCAACTGTGACTTGTATAAGAGTTCTCTCGACTCCGCAGCTCTGATTGCAACCAAAAACAAATCTAGATTAGTAAATCCCCCTCCCCTTGATGGTGGCTATAATAAGATAATGGGGCATGCCTCGGGGTTAAAACACAAGTGAAAATAGAGGAATTGATTTCTCGCCTCCACTTGGCATGGAAAAAAAGCATCAGGGAATGTTTGATCAGTTGTTGTTAGTCTTTGTTAGTCTACCTTATGTTGTTTGTTTTTCAAGGCATATTAAACAAAACTGTTTCTCTCTTAATCTCTTTGGTATTATTGTTACCTTTTGTCTTTATGCGGCTTTTATACATTAATAATCAAAATATTCACATCTTTCAATTTATGAAGGCGCCTGTGTCACAGTTGGGTTGGCGAGGCTGAACGGTCTGGCTTTTCGTCAAACTCGTAAAAGTCTTACGCCTTTGATTGACTGGCTTGCAAGCAAGACGATGATCCCGCTGCTGTGGCAGCGCATCTTATCATCATGGCATCCAGCATCAAACCAAACCCAATGGTTTCGGTTAGTTGATTTAATTTGGTTGGCTAATCAACGCGATATTCATAAAAATCATAAAGAAAATAAAACCATATCAAAACATACACGCGCCCCAAGCTCACAAAAGAAATTCAAGCGTCGGACATGTTTCTCTCTCGCCCCATGCCACATGTTGTTGCTCCAACTGTGATGGTGTAGAGGCAACGGCAGGAGGAGGCAGCCTCATAAAAAGTGTCAAATTTAAATTTGAACGTCTGTCTATAGAGGTTCAAATACACGATTATCTGTTTGTCTGTCTGTTTGACTGTTTGTATGTCTGGGCATGCGCAAAGGTATCGTCGACATGTAACCCAACATTGAAGCTTCAATCTGTGCAACTGATACACTTCGAACAAACAATATAAAGACATTAGCTGCCGTCGCAGGGTGCCATAATCATTTGATTGTGATCAGATGCCAGTCGACACTCTTGCACACACACACACAAGCTCCTACCACGAAGGGACGATGGATGGCATTCAACACGCAGGCGCACAGCCTCGGGTATAACGAAAAGTGTCTTAATCCAAGTGTTGTGTATTTTGGATCACGCTAAAAGCTCATAAGGTCGATTAGTTGTGATGCTAAATCAGTGATATGACACTTTTCCTGTTTTTTAGACTTCGATTTGGCTTGGCTTGGTTTTCCCTTGTGGTTAATAGGATTAGGTTTCAATTTTGGAAGAGAGAAAATGCAGGGTAAGCAAATTGGATGAACACTTAAATCGAAGGTAGAACTCTTTCTAAAGTGGCGGGCAAAGAAGGAAATCAGAAGAAGAATGAAACCAAAAACCTTAGTTGTTCTGGCAGCTAAGGTCAATTGTACATACCTTATCTCTTTTTTACACATAACCTCAAAATGTGCCTAATTTCGTCTCGGTTCGTGCCATATTTAACCAATTTAATTGTCTTTACTAGCTCAAATTTACTCACATTTATGTTTTATGACAAATTTATACGCCCCAGCTCATAACCCTATTTTGTTATTGCCCTTAACCAATAACCAAAACTCGTGCATAACATATGATTGAGCTTGTGCTTGTACATAAACACCACCCATACATTGATAAATTCAAGCCAATGTGACACCTACACGCTGTCGATGATTGTGAAATCTTAATTTAATTTATACATCGTAACAACTGTTTATAATCTCTTCAATTCTCGACATAAATATAGACCAATTTAGTTATTCATAAAAATATTGGCTTTCAAGCTATTTACGACGATGCGTACAAACAGCGACATCGACAGCATACATATGCCCCATACAATCACTAACCACTCTCGTCAGCAAACGCATCGACAAACTTCGCACAAGACGTTTACGTCTCTGCGAGCAACACTCATACGCAGATATGTACTCGTACTCGTACTCTCACATGAATATGGTCGCTCTCAAATGATATGGTCTGGTCGTTTGCCTGTATGTGTCAATGGATGGTGGATGAATGGACGGAAGGACAGACAAAAAATATCATTAAAAAACTTGTCACATTTTAATAAAGCTGGTTTGTGGCTTGCTGGCTGGTGGTTAACACTGTCAAGATGTGTATGGACATATAGATGGAGAGTTAATACTTGCTGGCCAAGCAAGCGATGGCTGGCTTGCGTTGGTTGCCTGTGCCCCAGCTGAGTGTGCTCTAAATGACTTGGCCTGGGCTTATGAACTAAATGGCTTTGTTGTACTCACGCACGCACACTCCATGCTTTTTAATGGACTAATTCCAATGAATTAATGATAATTATAATAACTTTATTTTGTTGGGGACTAAATGTTGTACATACAAACAGACACACGGACATATATAAATGCAAGCATTAACTCATTCACTTTGTATGGTGTATACAAATGTGCACATATACCTTGAGCAGTTATTCTCTCTCATGCTCAGTCGTCATCAGCTGGCGAAGCAACAGCAGCAGCAATTATAACAAAGTTACTTGGCATCACTACTGTGTGCATATACCACTAAATGCACACAATGTGGACTGGAGTTGCCGGTGATAAAAAAAAATACATATATCAAAAAAAAAAAAAAAATAAAATAAAATAAAATAAAATAAAAATAAAATAAAATAAAATAAAATAAAATAAAATAAAATTAAATAAAATAAAATAAAATAAAATAAAATAAAATAAAATAAAATAAAATAAAATAAAATAAAATAAAATAAAATAAAATAAAATAAAATAAAATAAAATAAAATAAAATAAAATAAAATAAAATAAAATAAAATAAAATAAAATAAAATAAATTAAAATAACATAAATTAAAATAAAATAAAATAAAATAAAATAAAATAAAATAAAATAAAATAAAATAAAATAAAATAAAATAAAATAAAATAAAATAACATAAATTAACATAAAATAAAATAAAATAAATTAGAATAAAATAAAATAAAATAAAATAAAATAAAATAAAATAAAATAAAATAAAATAAAATAAAATAAAATAAAATAAAATAAAATAAAATAAAATAAAATAAAATAAAATAAATTAGAATAAAATAAAAAAAATAAAATAAAATAAAATAAAATAAAAGATAAGATAAGAAAAACAAAAGAAAAGGAAAGAGGGAAAAATAAATTAAATAAAATGAAATAAAAAAAATAAAAAATACAGGTAAAAGCATCTTAAGTTCGGTCGGGACTAATCTGGGGAATCCACCACCATGGATCTTGGTAAAATAAGGGGTTATATCTGGTTTTAGATCGATTTGGACCGTACCTGGCACAGTTATTGGAAGCCATAACAGAACACGGCATGTAACATTTCACCCAAATCGGACAAAAATTGTGGCTTGTAAGGGCTCAAGGTGTATGTTTATCGTGACATGGGGCAGATTAATATCTGCACCCTCTTCTAACCTAACCTAACCTAAGGGCACAAGAAGTCAAATCGCGAGATCGGTTTATGTAAGAGCTATATCATGTTCTTGACCGATTTGGATCGTACTTGGCACGGTAACTGGAAGTCATTACAGAACACTATGTGCCAAATCGGACAAAAATTGCGGCTTCGAGGTGCTCAAGTACTCAAATCGGGAGATCGGTTTATATACGAGCTATATCAGGTTATAAACCCTACTTGGAGCAGTTACTGGAAGTCATAACAGAACACAATGAGCAAAATGTAAGCCAAATCGGCCAAAAATTGAGGCCTCGAGGGGTTCAAGTAGTCAAATCGGGAGATCAGTTTACATGGAAGTTATTGGTTGCCCAACAAGTAATTGCTGATTTTTCATATAGTCGGCGTTGACAAATTTTTTCACAGCTTGTGACTCTGTAATTGCATTCTTTCTTCTGTCAGTTATCAGCTGTTACTTTTAGCTTGCTTTAGAAAAAAGTGTAAAATTGAGGCATCCAGGGGCTCAAAAAGTCAAATCGGGGGATCTGTTTATATGGGACCTATATCCAAATCTGAACCCATATGGTCCATTTGCAATTCCCAACAACTACACCAATAAAAAGTACCCGATGCTAACTTTATGCATTCGACCGCTATTCTGATTTCGACAGACGGACGGACAATCTGGAAGGAAACAAAGGCTTTATTATTTTTTGATATCGGAACGGATCAGATCCTCCCCCACATCCCAAAAAAACTACCCAAAATCAAAAGTGGATCAATCGAAATATTATATGTATCAAGTAACAGGTATTGAAGAGTAGAATACCAATATGGTATTAAAGATTGTGTCCGAACCCCAAAACTCCTTCAACCAGACAAATTGAACGTTCATATCAAAATGGGGCTCAAATGAAAGGCATTTGGAAGTAGGATATGAGTCGGGCATACAAATCAGATGAAGGTATAGGGGGAAGGGGTGCCCCTCCTTAAAAAAAAACGCCTCAAATGGACATATTTGCTACTCATTAGTATATGGGAATCGGTTTGTTTGTTTACTCCGAACCGATTTTCTCAGATTGTGTAGGTTGGGCTGAAAGGAATCATAGGCTAAATAGTTTTTCCATCACGGATACGGGTACTAAATGAAAAGTATTAGAGAGTATAATTTGAATATGGCATTAAAAATTGAGTCAAATTATCCAGCAAGCGGCCCCAACTCCAAAACTCCCCCAAAGAGATATAATGGACGTTCATGTCAACATGGGACTTAAATAAAAGGTATTCGGGATTACATTATGAATATGGCAAAAAAATAAAGTCCATGTAATGGGAGGTGTCCCAACCCCAAACAAATTGGCATATTAGCCGATTTGTACCTCACAAATGTTGCCAGCATTAGGAGGGGAAAAACAACGCTGAAAATATTTTCTGATGGTACCGCCAGGATTCGAACTCAGGCGTTCAGCGTCATAGGCAGACATGCCAACCTCTCATGCACAATTTTGTAATGATCGGACCAAATTTAGTTCTTTGACGTCTCACCATTCTAGGGTCGTATGTAAAATGAGAAAATTGTTTTCTTGTGGCATCTCTGCTTTCAGATATGAATGACATACTCACAAACCCCTACCTAATGGGTAAGACTCTTTAAGCCTCCTTCTCCCCTCTCAATATAACGTAGATATACATGTGTATGGCCAACCGATACCCCCAATCAATGTTTAGTGAGTGAAAATGTTGAACGCGATTAGTTGCGAGTACTTAAACGAAATGGACGTCGAGTAATTAATACCATAGTGAACAACAAAACTACCGCACAAACAATACAATAAAAAAAACAACAACAACAGCATCTGTCTGCAAGCACAATGTAGCTGCAAATACAACAACAAGCATTAATATCATCAAACAACAAAATCCCAAACAACAGCAATAATAACAATCAAATGCTTCTCGGTTTGGTGAATGAGTGATAGCGTTGAAGAGCCGAGTGGGGAAAAAAGAAGACTAAATCATCGAAAATTGCCCAGCAAAACAAATAAGACAGACAGACGGGCAAGCAACATAACAACGTCAAAAGTCAAGACATGTGCGCAATTAACGAACAGTCGGCCAAAAACTATACACGTTTACACCTACCGCTGCGCCGTCAATACTTAAACTGAAACTCAAGCTAAAAGTTATGCTAAGGTTCCTCTTTCCCTTTTTATTAAACCATTAACGATGGTTGCGTAGAAAAATAACCAAAAAAGTGGTATTTAAAAAAATTCACCGAGCACTATCTCGGTGAAAGAAATGGTAATTGGAAGTTATATGGAAATATTAAAATAAAAAAAAAATCCTTCGCTTAAAAGACCGATCGGGACAATATGGGATTCAAATGAAAGTCATTCAGGAGTAGAGTACGAATTTCATAATAAAAGTTGGATCCAAGTACCTGAAAGGCCCCCCCCCCCCAGCCCCAAAACCCCTTAAAAGAGGTTTATTTGATGATCATGATAATATGGGACTCAAATGAAAGGTATCCGGGAGTACATTACAAATATGGTCAGGAAGAAGAAATATGCTTTATACTTTGTTGATACCGGAAGGGGGTGGACCCTCCCCGTTACCACAAAAATTCCACCCAAAATCACAAGTGGGCCGATAAAGACAATATGGATATTGAATGAAAGGCATTAAAGAGTAGAATACGAATAAGGAATTAAAAATTGTGTCCAAGTACCAGGAAGTCGCCCTAACCCCAAAATGTTTAAAAACAGACAAATTGGTTGTCCATATCAATATGGGGCTTAAATGAAAGGTATTCGGGAGTAGATTACGAATCTGGCATACAAAATCAGATCGAAGTGTAGGGGGATTTTCGAGAATCTTATATTCATTTTCGGGACAAAGAAGCTGGGGTCCACCCTACCACTCTACCCAAACAGAACTTAATTACCGATCATGCCATTATGGGACTCATACAAAATGTTTCTGAAAGTAGAGCACGAATCTTATATTTACTTTGATGGTCAAGTGACCATCCCCGAAATAACCCCTAAACCCGAAATATTTACCAATATGGTAATATGGGGCTCAAAGAAAGGCATTTGGGAGTAGAGTAAAAATTTGCTCAGGAACCGAGAAGGGGCAAACTTTTCATATGTACATCAATGAGCGCTTTCCGATTCAAGTTGAGTTTATCAACGATAGGGGAACTTCTTTATAGCCGAGTCCTTACGGTGTTCCGCAGTGCGACACCTCTTTGGGAGAATTTTTTACATGACCATGTGTGGTATGGCGAAGTGTCCCCACCCTTAATACATATAAGAGAGTTGAAGAAGGCGCAGCAGAGCGGGCCCTATCCAGCTAGTCTTATATATAAAAATCCATTTGTGTTTGTTTGTTCGTATGTTTGTTTGTATGTTTGTTTGTATGTTTGCTTGTGTGTTCCTTATGGACTCAAAAACTGCTGAACCAATTTCCATGAAATTGTCACTGATGGTTCATAATGATCCCGTGATGAAAATAGGGTACTAAATTTTTTGATATCTGAAGGGGGTGCGGACCCTCTCCCTTACACTTATCATCATAAACGCCAGATCTCGGTGATGGGTGTTGCGATTTAAGCGAAATTTTGTGTGCTCTCTTAAAGTACCCTTAAAATAAAAATTGGGTATCCAAATTTCAGATGGGGTACCTAGGGGGGGCAGCTCCACCCTAAAACCTACCAAATATATAATTAGACCAATCACGACAATATCGGATAAGAAACTCCCAATATTTAGGATAAGAAACTCCCAAAACACCCCTAAATCGAACATATTTACCGACCATGGCAATATGGGACTCAAATGAAAGGTATTAGCGAGTAAAATACGAATCTGATATCCAAATGTGGGCACACCTGGGGGTCCACCCATACCCCATAACTCCCCCCAAACAAGACTTATTTACTGACCACGGCATTATGGGGTTGAGATAAAAGGTATTTGAGTGTAGAATACAAATCTGATATCCAAATGTGGGACCAAGTATTTGGGGGGCCGCCCAAATGCGATCCATGGGGGAGGGTATATAAGATTCGGCCCGCCCGAACTTGGCACGCTCTTACTTGTTTTTTTTTTTAATATAGAAACCATCAAATTCAACAATCCATTTAAACCGTATTCAGAAATCTCACTTCTTAGAATTTTAAGAAAATTTTTTGTTTGATTTTTTTTTAAGAGCAAATAATTCCCGACTTTCGAGGAGCCAATTTTTCTTTAAAACATGACCTTATATGACGAGAAACAATTGACAAGTTTTATTCGTCAATCAAAATTTCGTTGGGATACATCTTTCCTAACTCGAGCTAGAATTTTTCTAAGACAGCTCTATTCTTGGGTATTTGTTTACCCCTTCGTCCTTAAAGGGTTAATTAGGCTCTCTTTGTAAAATCTGAAACATGGAACATATCTCACGATTATTTAAAAATTTGATTTTTTTAAACATTTTTGGTGGTCTTAGAGCGAAAAATTTGTCAGATTCTCTTTTTTTATGGCAAGGCTGATATCCAGTTCTACTTTCCCTTTCGTAAGAATTTTTGATGGGCCTCGTTAGTGTAAACCAGCTACAGGTTTGCTCTTACACACTTTCATTCACGATATAGTTTTGTAATCCCTCCCATGTCAATATTAGGGGTATTTTATTTACCCATTAGGCGGATTTTCTTGCTTAGTTTGTATGGAGACAAACGTTTTCTCCCTTTAGATAAGCGCCTAATCTTATCGCCGCTTTCGATCACTGTTCATTAAAACATATGGTGTCATCATTCAATTTGAATGCCAAAACTAAGAGATGAAGATCGCAACACATTCATTCACTGACTAAACGATCTGAAGGGGCAAACCTGATGAGGATTTTAATAAAATCACATATATGAGCTCCGAGAAACATTTGCTGAAAATTAAAATGACTTATTTTATTTGTTTTGTTGATATTTAATTATTTCAGATGTAGGTCCCAGTGCTGCCAACATTAAAGTATAAAGTTTTTAGCGGGCAGAGCGTTTTATTTATCCATAAGCTAGCGAATCCGCTAGACTGCTAAATAAAACACAGTAAATATTTAAACTCATTGTGAGAAAGGTTAAGAGAAGCTCTGATCATGTTTCTTTAAAACGGCGCTTACACATTTAATCTCTCTCCCTTTCCTTCTAACTCCATTTCTCGTTCTCTATCTCTCTCCCTTTTATCACTCTCTTTTTCTCTCTCTCTCTCTTCTGCACAAAAGTCCTTTTGTGCTAATTGCTAATTTATTTGCAATTTTAAAATGCTCTCTCCCTCTTTTTCCTTCTCTCTCTTTCTGTTTTTCTTTCTCTCACCTTACCCTCCCTCTCTTTCTTTGTTCTGCACGAAAGTCTTTTTCTGATAATTGCAAAAAGCTAAACCACCTCCAATTACCCCACTGCCCATCAAAATGGCTTCCCATTAAAATGCCTTCCACCTCATTAAACCTGAGGCACCCTAATATAAACATTCTTGTGTGTACGAATAATATAAGCAACAAAAAAAATCTAACATAACACAAAATACCAACATGCCAAATAAATCTGCACATCTAATGAAGAGCCAGCATGGGCAAGGGAAGCGTGCAGACAGCAAAAGCCATAGTGAAACGACGATGTTGTTAATTTGGGCAAATTGGATTATTTAATAAGTTTATTGGTTAAATACCTTCAACAAGCCAAACAATCAATTCGGACAAGAAAACAATGGACGTCAACTGCAGCAGCGGCAGCAGTGGCAGCGGTAATGACAGCAGCAGTGCGACATGACAACAATGAAGGCAACAAGCAGCATTGAGAACAAGAACAGCGTTAATAATCCGAAATGCAAACAACAATTCAAGCAATAAACATAACATGACAACACCAACAACACTCACAGTTAGAGTTACCAAATGTTGGTTTGTAAATGAATGTAGAATTTCGTTGAAATTTGTTTATTAGGGCACAAAATCCTTTACATAGGCAAAATAAAAGGCCGCTTTAAATGGAAAACCAATTCCCTTTTCTCTATGGAGTAGTACCGGACAATAAGAAAACGCTGGCAAATATCTTAAACATATATGCTTTCGGAGTTAGTTGTATGACGAGACTCTGGCCTCGAGGAACACATTCCTCGGGGGCAATTGCGGCTTCTAGTGGTTCAAGATGTCAAATCGGGAGATCGGTTTACATTGGAGCCAGGGACCTAGTCATATTTTTTTTCGCCAACATTAAGTGGGAGCTCGGGCCCTCTAGCTAACTACTTCCCTTATGTGACCTATATCACTTTATGCACCTAGTAAGACCATACTACGCATGATGTTTGCAGTCGTAACAGAACGCTACGTGCGAAATTTCAGCCCAATAGGATAATAATTGCTGCTTCTACGAGCATAAGAAGTCAAGTCGAAGGACCACTTCATATGGGAGCTATATCCAAATCTGAACCAATATGTCCCATTTGCAATCTCCACCAGCCTTAATCATTAAGAAGAAGTATATGAGACCAATTTTCAAAAATCTCGGAGATGGGTGCACCGATTTAAGCGAAATTTCGTATGCCTCCTTATGGTACCACAAAAACACGAAATTGGTATAAAACTTCAGGGTTATATAACCTGGGGGGACTCCCCATCTCAAAACCCACCCGAAGGGACATGTTTACCCATTGGGACACTATGGGTATTAAATCACAGGTATTTAAGAGTAGAGTACGAACTTGGTACAAAAAATGTCCCCCAAGTGTTCGGGGGAGTCCCCCACCCCCAAAAACCCCTTAAACGGGACACTTTCACTGCATTGGGCAATATGTATCATACAACGCTAGGTCTAGTAAACCCCAAGATGGTCTGAAATGTTTGAGCTGAAATCAGCAGCACGCAGCTAGCTTCCGGCTTCTGTCTCGTCGGCAATGGGGAGGTTCTTTAAGGCTGAAAACTCAAACTATGGGATGTCTACACTATATTATTTAAAAGTGTGCGTGCGAAAGATAGAAGAGAGGGAGAGAGAAATAGAGAGAGGAAAGTAAAAAAAAGGGGAATTTTCAAGAGAGGGTTTTGTCTACCACCGATGCAGAGATGTTCACATCGTAATACGCCCGCCCATCCATGACCAGGACTAAAACCCAAAGTTATATCATATTTATCCATTGGTCCCACTGTACCTACCCTTCAAATGTTTGTAGCCCCGGAATCACAAAACGGAAATTTAGCTAATATTCATTATGTTGTTTATTAAACAAAATCCAAAATAATCCATTAAAATTCTAGAAAAAGCTAACTTGAACTTTCACATAACCTTAATCCTAAACAGCATTAATAAATTCATTAAAACAATTTCCAGATAATTGACGTTCATTGTGGCCTAGACCAAATCTAATTCAAGTAACAATAATTATTTAGATAGCAACTAGTCCAATAATAATTTAGGCAACAATGATTCTAAAAACAACTATCCCTTTACTTTAAAAACAGGAAACAAAACTAAAAGGCTAACAGCCTAGCTAAATGACAAATAAACCTAACCGGTGTATGTGCAATTTCAAAGAAAAAAAAAAAAGCTGAAAGAAATATATCCCATTCGGATATCATGGGGTTAATTTAAATCAAATGTGCATGCAAAATTTAAATATAAAAGAAAATGTAAAAGAAAAGTTAATGGCAAAAACTTTAATTAAGAATGAAAATCCATTTAAAATTTCATTCTGGTTCGGGGATATGACCTGCGACCCACTGTGCCGTGGTGGATTACATTCGAAATGCATTGGATGTATGTATGTAGCTTTAATCAGAATTATTTCTCTGTATGGTACATTAAAGTGCACCAAGTGCTTCCTCTTCCTCCCATATACTGCCTTACCCACGAGAGTTACCAAACAAATATCATCCAAACCAAAATGGAATTATTTAAAAAAACAAAAATTATTGATCTAATTAATTAATTAGACAAAAAAAAAATACATTTTGAAAAGAAAAATTAAATGACCGAACCCGGGCTCGATCCCACGACCTCTCACTTCAGAGTCAACGACCCCCACCACTGAGCCAACCAACCACTTGATGGTATGATGGCTAAGCGGCCATTTGATCACTTTGAATGATATTTCCTTAGTTACACCAAAAAAAACAAGGTGAATACCACGTTGAACTTCGGTGGGTATTAAAATCTAATCAAAAAGGGTGTTTAATTACTCACTTTGAAAAATGTCCCCCGTTGAAAGATCTTTCAAGTGTTCCGGTTCCGGGATATTTTCCAACACAGCGATTCCAAGGAGGTATTTAAAAGCGGATATGGACAGGAAATTGGTGAAATCAGCAACAAAGCACTTACACACTCACGCATTCAATGTCTATGTTTTTTTTTTCCCCCTTTTTTTTTCTTTAACCACTGTCTTTTACTTTCTTTTAAAAAAAAAATTCTAATTTTTAGCACAACAGTTTTAGCTAATTTTCTTTATTTTATTTGTCTCTAGACCTTTTCTTTTTACCATTGAAATTGCACAACACTTACAAAAGTTTGAGTTCTAATTTTTTTCTATCAATATTTATAGCTATTTTTAATTTAAATAATACTTTTTCTTTTTTTTTTTTTTTTTACAGGTTTTTAACCAAGTTTGATATATTCTCTTTAAAAAATTTTAGTTCTGGACGTTTGAGAGACTTAGTCAACAAAATTTTACACTTTTTAAAACACTTCTTGGTCTGGTAACCAGACGCAGGGCCAAGTTTTCACAATCTTCACAAATTACTCGATGAAATGCCCAAAAGCCGTCGGCGAATTTCTCCCAAATTCATCATCGAAAGGATATGCGGGTTTGTCGATGAGGGTTTCCCGTTCCCAAAAAAAAGAATCGGCCTTTGATGGTCCAAACAGCTAACATCAATCTCAAACAAAGCTAGTCCAGCCAGGCGAATGGGGATCAACCAAAAAAAGGTTAAAAGTTCCAAAAAAAAAATTGCAGCAGGAGCAGTCAAGATGCAATAGTAAAAGGCTCCAATAAGTGCAGCAGAAAAAAAATATATTGCTGAAGCAAAAAAAATCAACAAGAAAAAAAAGCAAAAAAAAACAACAAAAAAATAGAATCTAAAAAAATCATTAGCGACGGGATTCAATAGTCTCACCCCTTAAATGGCTCCAGAAAATTTATTGAAATAGACAATTTCACTGAGCCTAACTTCTATTTATAAAATAAAAAGCCTTGGAAATAATGCGCTAATTCAGCTAATTTTCGTTAAATTGTTGCGGGAACTGCGTATACGTATACGTACTAAAAACCAATACAAAAATAAAACCTTCCTCAACACAATCAAGCCAATGCTAATATGGATCTCAAGGCCCAGATCAAGCCCCACGGAGGTCCTATACAAGCACTTGGAGAAAAACCACAACTCCGACAGACCCACCCACACTATAGGAATAGCCTAGCGGTTAGTGACGTCGCCTTGCAATCCGGAAGCCCAGGTTCGAATCCCGGACCGGTCGAAATAAATTTTATTGTTCTAACGCCTGATGTTATTCAAACGCGTGAAAAAAAAAATAAAAAAAATAGAAAATAAGAAAAAATAGAACAAAATTTGTAGCTAAATTGTAGCAAAAAAAATATAAAGCAGAAAGCAGAAAACCAGCGACAAGTCACCCTACAAATATGGGTATCAAATGAAAGCTGTTTCTAAGTTGAGTACACATCTGTTATAAGAATTTGATCCGAGGTGTCTACGGGGCCTCCCCAACTCCAAAAACGGGCATGAATGTCCAACGTTACAAAGTAGGCATCAAATGAAAGGTCTTTGGGAGTTGACAACGAATCTGGTACACACTTTTGGGACAACCATTTAAACACCCTTCAATAGGACATGTCGTTCGATCGGGATAGTATGGGAATTAAACGAAATGTCTACGTTAGAAGAGTTCGAATCTAATAATGATATAAGGGTTCAAGTATCTGAGCCACGTCCTATCGTTCAGCAGGACAAGCAGATCACGACAATAAAGGACTCAAATAATTTGTCTTTTGGGTCATACCGTCGGGGGGATCGACCTTCTCCTCCCAATAAAAACCACACCAAACTGTTATGTAGGACGACCGAGAATATATTGTTCGCAAATAAAAGGACGTGTCAGAGGGCTATCCCCATCCGACCCGAAAAAAAAGATTAAAAATAATACATGAAGGCCGATCCGAATAGAATATGACAGCGATAAAAGGTCTTTGGTAGTAGGGTAAAATTTTTGCCCCCACATTGGTATAGACAGAAGAACCTGCGGATGTTTAAAAATGGGGTATCATAAGGGGTAGCTTTCTAGCACGATGCTGGTAATATATCAGGATCCGCCTCCTAAATTTCCTTCAAATCGGCCATGTTTGCCTACTATAGCAATAAGGGGCTCAAATAATGGGTATTTAATAGTAGAAACCTCCCGATAAGTCCTCGCGGGTTTACATAAAGTACACATATACCCATGGTGTTGGGTTCCCAATATTTTACTGTTTTTATACCCTCCACCATAGGATGGGGGTATACTTATTTCGTCATTCTGTTTGTAACTCCTAGCAATTTTCATCTAAGACCCCATAAAATATATACATTCTTGATCGTCACGATATTTTAAGTCGATCTAGCCATGTCCGTCCGTCCGTCCCTCCCTCCGTCAGTCTGTCGAAAACACGCTAACTTTCTTTCTTTCGCTAAAATTCTTCTTATAAGTGTAGGTCAGTTGGGATTGTAAATGGGCTATATCGGTCCACGTTCTGATATAGCTGTCATATAAACCGATCTAGGATGTTGACTTCTTGAGCCGCTAGAGGGCAGAATTCTTATCCGATTTGGCTGAAACTTTGCATGAGGTGTTTTATTATGACTTCCTACAACTGTGATGTCATATAAACCTATAGACCCCATATAGGTTTATATGACAGCTACAACCTGATATAGCTGTCATATAAACCTATATGGGGTCTTGACTTCTTGAGCGTCTAGAGTGCGCAATTCTTATCCGATTTGGCTGAACTTTTGCACGGCATGTTTCGTAATGACTTCCAACAACTGTATTAAAAATGGTTCAAATAGGTCCATAACCTGATATAGCTGCCAAATAAACCGATCTGAGGTCTTGATTGCTTGAGCCTCTACAGGGAGCAATTTCTATCCGATTTGCCTGAAATTTTGCACGACGTGTTTTGTTACGACTCCCAACAACTGTATTAAAAATGGTTCAAATCGGTATATAACCTGATATAGCTGCCATATAAGCGGATCCGGGGTGTTGACTTCTTGAGCCACTAGAGGGCGCAATTATATTCTGATTTAGCTGAAATTTTGCATTAGGTGTTTTGTTATGAATTTCAACAACTGTATTAAAAATGGTTCAAATTGGTCCATAACCTGATATAGCTGCCATATAAACCGATCTGGGGTCATGACTTCTTGAGCCTCTAAAAGGCGCAAGTATTATCCGATTTGGCTGAAATTTTGTACAGCGGCTTCTCCCATGACCTTTAACATAAATGTCGAATATGGCATGAATCGGTTTATAACCTAATACAGCTCCCCTATAAACCGATCTCCCTATTTTACTTCTTCAGCCCCTTAAGTACGCAATTCTTACTAGATTTGGCTGAAATTTTAAACAATGACTTCTACTATGATCTCCAATATTCAAAATTTGTTTATCCTTTTTTCCTTTTGTTAATTGCTATCACAGCTGTTGATAACAATTAACAAAAGGATAAACAAATTTTGAATATTGGAGATCAGCGTTCAAACTTCATGAGCCCAAAATGGAAATGCCAAACCCTTATACTATTGGGTTGCTCAAAAAGTAATCGCGGATTTTTCATATAGACGGCGTTGACTAATTTTTTCACAGCTTGTGACTCTGCAATTGCATATTTTCTTCTGTCAGTTATCAGCTGTTACTTTTAGCGTGCTTTAGAAAAAAAGTGTAAAAAAGTATATTTGATTAAAGTTTATTCTAAGTTTTATTAAAAATGAATTTACTTTCTTTTAAAAAATCCGCAATTACTTTTTGGGCAACCCAATATTTATACTAATTTAGTGGCAACACTGCTAAAATAAAGACAGCAACAAATACTGGCCAAAATTATGTTTTCTGCAAACATTCATATGCATTTAAATTCTTGCAGTTATGAATGTGGCAAGTTCACAACCTTTGGCAACAATTCTTAAAAAAAAATATTAAAGGAAATAAAATAAATAATCATGGTGAACAGGGAACCAGCAACCAACTCCACCATCAGCACCAATACCATTGGGGCCAAACTTATGAGAGTATATGCGGCAATCTGCTTAAAATAAGAACAAGGCTAAACGATGGAATATGGTCATCAGCTGCGTATAAAACCAGACTAGGGCCGAATAAAACCAATAACAGCAGAAGCAACGGCAACAACAACGACAGAGGTCGCAACAGCAGAACAAATGTTTAAAAATCATTCGTGTTAATTTCTCAGAATTACGATTTGATAAACATGTTTGTGGCTTATAAGGAAATCATCGTAGCCAGCCACCAAGCCACAGCCTGTAGCTGCAACATATGTGGTGTGAATGGCAGCAAGACCACGTATAAAAATGTCTGTGTAGCATTTGCTGCGACTTTCTGACTGACCGACTGACTGTTTGGCCAATACCATTTCGACCATTAATAGTGAGTGAGGAGAAGGGCTGGCATAAATAAAAACGAATTTTTTCACCAAAGTGTAAACAAACACCAAGACCATATGACGACGACAGTGAAAAAGAAGACGTCTACCTACGGTGGGTGTTATTTATTATTAATTATTACACTAAGCTTATAAATCCCTGAATAGCATTCTGAATTCCTAAAAACACATTCACGTAGTTCAAACTATCACTACTCGATGAATGGCCTAAGGTATGGAATTTTTGATGGTGGCAAGTTGTATGCGCATTCTCTCACCAGGGTTTCTCAGTTTACGCTGAGGAATATCGAAATGATTTCACACTGGCAATTTTTTGCTTTCAAGCTCAACAGCAGCTTCATTGCAACAGCATAACAGCCCAAAAAAACATTGTCCGTCTGTCCTTGCTTATGATTATGCATACAGATCTTGTTAAGAATCTCTGCGAAACTTATCGCCGCCTGCAAAGGTGTGCGCATGAGCGCATGCATATCGCCAAGTGCAAGTGTAAATGTGTGGCTGTGTGTGTTTGTTCTTTATAGCGATAAAGATAAACGCCTAAGGATAACAAATAACTTTGGCTCTGAATGGCTTTTATAAGGATGCAATATATTGGTCATATACATAAATATTTTCAGTCTGAAAAGTCTGTTTTTTTCGCTTTGCTCAGACAACCTGTCTGTTTTAGGTGATTATGAAGTGCTTCGTGGTCAAGCCATCATCACCTGTAGTTAAAAGTTTTAAGCCTATAGTGAATTGATTCAGAGTATGTGGCGAGATTTCAAAGGCCTCAAACATGTTGTTTTGTATAAAGTACTAGCCGAACTGGGCCCGCTCCGCTGCGCCTTCTTTAACTCTCTAATATCTTTTTTGGGGGGAGGACACTTTGGGGATATCGAATTCGTGCCATTGTAGCCTATGAAGCTGAACGTTTTCGAATCCTAGTGAGAACATCGAACAAAGCGGTGTTTATTCCCTCTTAATGGTACAATGCCATGCATGGTCATATACAAAATTTTCCCCAATGAGGTGTCGCAATGCGGGACTCCGTTCGGACTCGGCTATAAAAAAGGTCTCTTGTCATTGAGTTTGAACTTGAATCGGAAAGCACTCATTGATGTGTGAGAATTTGCCCCTACTCGGTTCCTGGTGATAATGTTCTTCCTTAGGCTCCCCTAAGGAAGGATGGCACCTCAGACATGTCGACCCAAATATGAGTATCAAATTCATGCTGCTCTTCCAAATCCCTTTAATTTGAGCCCCATATTGCCATGGCCGGTAAATATGAACCGTTTGGAGTGTGTTTTGGGACTTGGACGGCCACCGGCACTTTGCACTGAAAATAGATATCAAATTCGTTCTTTATTCCCAACGGAAATGAAGTTCAGTTTAGGGGGTGCTTTAGGGCGTACCCCAAAACACTTGGCTCCAAAATTGGATATCAAATTCGTTTTTTACTCTCAAATACCTTTCATTTGAGTCCCATATTGTCATCAATAGGTCAAATAACCCATTTGACGTATCCTTAGGAGGAAAAGCGCCACCTAGACTTGAACGCAAATTTTAATGTCATATTCGTTATCTACTGCCTAAAACCTTTCATTTGGGTCCCATATAACCATGGTCGGCTAATATGCCCATTTGGGGGTATTTTAGGGTAGGCGGCCTCCCATTACTTGGACCTTATGTTTTATGCCATATTTGTAATCTACTGCCTAACACTTTTCATTTGAGTCCCATATTGACATGAACATCGAATATATCTGTTTAGAGGAGTTTTGGGGCCGGTGGGGCCCGCTGGGTACTTGGACCCATATTTTAATAACATATTCGTTTTCTGGTCTCCAATACCTTTCATTTGATACCCTTATTGTGCCTATCGGATCACTTTCGGGTATGGGTGGTATTTTTGGGGTAAGGGGGAGGGTCCTTCCCCCTTCCAATACCGACAAATATAGCCTATATTTCCTTCCAGACAAACTTATACAAACTATGAACATTTTAAGAAAATCGGTTCAGCCAAGTATCATATAGTCATAATGGGTCTTATAGCGTTTTTAGGGGTGTCGTGACCTCCTATACTTCGATCTGATTTTGTATGCCCGATTCGAAATCTACTCCCGAATACCTTTCATTTGAGCCCCATATTGAAATGAACGTCCAATATGTCTGTATGGGGAAGTTTTGGGGTTGGGGCGGCCCGATGGGTACTTAGACTCAAAATTTAACACCATATTCGTATTCTACTCTCCAATACCTTTCATTTGATATCAATATTGTGCCGATCGGTCCACTTTTGATTTTGGGTTGTGTTTTTGGCATAAGGGGGAGGGTCCGTCCCCCTTCCGATACCGAGAAATATAGCCTATGTTTACCTCCAGACCAACCTACACAACACATAAATTGTCCTGTCCTGAATATGGTCCGGATCGGGCTATATTTATATAGCTGCCATAGAGGCCGATCTTCAGCTTTAGGCTGTAAAGGCCATAAAAGGCGCATTTATTCTCCGATTTTGCTGAAATTTGATACAATGATCGGCACTAGAGGCCTCGTCATCCGACCCGAATATGGTGTATATGGGACAATATTTACATATAGCTGTCAAATAGACCGATATGCCGATTTAGAGTTTTAAACCTATAAAAAGCGCATTAATTACCCGATTTTGCTAAAACTCAGAACTGTGAGTTTTATTAGACGCATCCATATTCGAACCAAAAATGCTACAGATCGGAACATATTTGATCATATAGACCGATCTGCCGATTTTGTCTCTTGGGCCTATAACAGGCGCATTTTACCCTACTTCGCTGAAATTTGGAACAGTGAGTTGTATCAAGGCTCCCAACATCTGCCCCGAATATGGTTCAGATCGGGCTATACTTAGACATAGCTGCCATAGAGACCGATAGTCAGCTTTAGGATCTAAAGGCCATAAAAGCCGAATTTGGCCGAAATTTTGCATGAGGTGTTCCATTACGGTTCATAATCTGAGACAGCTGTCATATAAACCGATATGGGATCTTGACTTCTTGAGGCACTGGAGGGCGCAATTCCTATCCGATTTGGCTGAAATTTTGCATGAGGTGTTGTGTTATGATTTCCAACAATGGAGCTTAGTATGGTTGAAATCAGTCTATACCCTGTTATAGTTGTCATATAAACCGATCTTGGGTCTTGACTACTTGAGCCTCTAGAGGGCGCAATTCTCGGCCTATTTGACTGGAATTTTGTATGAGGTGGTTTTTGATGATTTTCAACAGCTGTGTTAAGTATGGTAGAAATCGGTTCATAACCCGTTATAGCTGTCATATATACCGATCTTGGGTCTTGACTTCTTGAGCCTTTAGAGGGCGAAATTATTATTCAATTTGAATGAAATTGAATGAAAGTGTTTTTTCATGAATTTCTACAACTGTGCCTAGTATGGTTCAAATCGGTGCATAACCTTATATAGCTGCCATATAAACCGATCTGGGGTCTTGACTTCTTGAGCCTCTAGATGGCGCAATTCTTATCCGATTTGACTGAAATTTGGTATGAGGTGTATTTTATGATTTTCAACAGCTATGTTAAGTATGGTAGAAATAGGTTCATAACCTGACATAGCTGCCATTTAACCGATCTTGGATCTTGACTTTTTGAGGCACTATAGGACGCAATTCTTATCCGATTTGGCTGATATTAGGCATGAAGTGTTGTGTTATGATTTCCAACAATGGTGCTTAGTATGGTTGCAATCGGTCTATACCCTGTTATAGCTGTCATGTAATCCAATCTTCGGTCTTGACTTCTTGGGCCTCTAGAGGGCGCTATTCTCATTCGATTTGGCTGAAATTTTGTACAACGGCTTCTCTCTTGACCTTCAACATACGTGCCTCTAGAGGGCGCTATTCTCATTCGATTTGGCAGACTTCTCTCTTGACCTTCAACATACGTGTCTAATATGGTCTAAATCGATCAACAGCTTGATTCAGCTCCCATATAAACCTATCTCCCGATTTTCTTTTTCTTTCCTTTCCCAAAATACAAGGCAAGATTCTCCTGGCCTTGAATAAATAAAAATCCTACAATTTTGTTTTATAGTTTTTTCATATATTTTTCATCTCTTCATCTTGTCTCATTGTTGTATTATTACTTTTCTTCATTTTCTAGAGTAAACAAACTTATTTGTAATAATTACATTTTACTTATGCTACAATATTTTAGTTAAATCGATAATTATAATAAACTTAAAAAAAAATATTTACATTAAGTGTAGTAAAGACAACGAAAATCAATTTTACAAAATGGTTGTTGCTTTCTAATACTGGGATCTTAAAAGGGGATAGGAGAGAAATTGCAGTGGGAGAGAATGAAAAAGAGAAGCCAGGCATTTGAAAGATAACATCATTTTATAGCCTTCCTAGCACTAGGAATATCATTGCGAAGGCCCCGAGGAGCCTCTTTTTTTACTGAAATTATGGTTTTCCAAACAAACTCATTTGAGAGTTTTCGACTTTTTCCAACAAATCTGATGATTTACTTGAAAATCTAGGAATTTTTTCCATTGGCCAAGGGTAAATGCCCTTTCTAAATATTGAGAAGGCCTTTTCCGGGGCCTTTTAAAGGCTGATAAATTTTCTTTTCTTTTCTCTTGCTTTTTCTTTTCTCTTGCCTTTTCTTTTCTCTTGCTTTTTGTAGTTAAGGTTTGATTTTTTTTTTTAATTTTTTTTTTATAAAATATTTACATTTTCTATTAATTTAGTTGGCTTTCTTTTCTTTTACACATTAGGTTTCATACAATTCATTCTAAGAAGTTTTTTTTTATATGTACATTTTTTTATAGAAATATTATCACATTATCAAAACTGAACAATTTGCATAAAAAAAAAATAATAAACTGAGATTGTTTCACAGGCAGCCCCGCTTGCGTGTTTTCCAAGTCCCATTTTGTCATAATTTGGGCATGGAGAGTACTTTTCTTCACCTCACCCCTCATGCTTCGAACTAAGTCAGTCACTTTGTAGAAAAAAAATATTTCCTCAACACCACTTGCAATCATACGGCGTTGCAGAAGTTTTTTTTTTTTTTTTGTAACTTTCATACAATGGATGTGGAGGTTTTCATTTTGTCAAACTCAAAAATCCTTCTCATGGCCTTTGAGGAGTGTGACTTTAATGATTAGCATCCAAATCATGCTCATCATCTGAACCACAATCATCCATTTCCATATCGATGAGTTCATCATCATCCTCATCACAGCTGGCATTTTGTGAATTGCGATCGGAGCCCTCTTTGCCATCTTCCTGTTGCATGCGTTTATGTTTGGTGCGTCGATTTTGGAACCATACTTTCACTTGAGTTTCGGAGAGATTCAAAGACTGGGCCAAGGCCTTACGTTCGGCTCCTACCACGTATTGATTGTTCTCGAAGGCATGTTCAAGTTTTAGCAGCTGTGAGGGGGAGAAGGCGGTGCGTATGCGTTTGGGTTTGCGGAAAGGTTGCAAAAGGAAATCTAAAAGGAAAAGAAGAGAAACGGGGGAAAATTAATATTGTGGTTAAAAAAGCAGATAAAAGAGTTGTAAATCAGATCGTGGAAAGACCCCTTGAAATAATAACTGTCTTTTCATATATTACGAAATAAGGAAAACTCGAAAAAAAATGCCAAAAAATATGTAAAAATGTATGCGGAGGAGAAAGCACCCGCTTACGCCAGTGCTCCTTTAATGCTTGAGTTTCAGTAGTAAAATTTTTTGCATTGGAATAGTCCACGCGCTGGAATTTTCATATTTTTCCTTAACCAGAAACATTTGCGCTTCATGGTAGGGGAGACTACTATACCCCAGAGGTTAGCATGTCCGCCAATTGCGACTGGGAACTAGAGCTGGCAAAAAATATCGATGGCACTATCGATATTTAATTTTTTTAACTGAATATCGATTTAATTTTTCCGATGGATATTATCGCAAAAGTTAAATTTTTTGCAAAACTAAAGAGAAATAAGCAATGCGACACTGAATTTATCCCTTAAGATACATTGCGCCTATAGAGGGCGCAATTTTTTTTTTTTTTCAGTCTAATAGACTGACATTTTGCGCATGACTTCCAACTGACTTTATTAACATTGGTTTTATTTGGTCTGTTGATGTTGTTGTTGTAACACTGAGGCGGCAGCCCTTGCCGATGAAGAACGGGTCAATCCGGTATGTAGAACCGGCTGCCATGGGATTTTCAATTTCTTAGAATTTGAGAGCAATGAGATGTATCTGTCTTAAGCTTTTATGTTTGCTAAACCCTTTTGATCACAGCTTTTAATACCACAACTTGAAGAATTAAAGCTTCAAGTTTGCAAAAAAGCTTCTACAAAAGCTTTGATACTGAGAAAGCTTAAAGATTTTTGAACAATATAAGCGTGACAGTCTTAAAAGTGTTGTCTATTCAAAGTTTTGAACGATTTAATGTGTTATTCATCAAACTTAATCACCTAAGAACGACATGAGCAGCCTTTTTTAATACCTGAAAGCTGATAACAGATGTCGCACTATTAGAAAAAGCTTAAATAGCCGAGTTTCAAACCTCCACAAATGTCAAAGCAAAGAGGTGCACGCCGTTCGGACTTGGCTATAAAAAGGAGTTCCTTTATCCTTGGGCTAAAACTGGAATCGGACAACACTAATTTATTGATATGTAAAAAGTTTGTCCCTGCTCCTTAATGGAATGCCCATGGGCAAATTTGCTTTGGTAGTGCTTACAGTAGCACACAAAAATTTGCGTGATTTTAGTTTTCTGAAAATTTCTTGCTGGATTTTTTAAAATGTACTTTCACTGTAACTAATGTAGTATAACCAAATCTATTGAGAAATCCCAAACCTTAGAATTGAAAAATAAATCGGTATTTCCTTTCATTCTACAGCGCCATCTATTGGTCAGTGGATATGAAGTAACCTCATTTAAAACCTATCTGTTAATATAAACAGCAATGTTATGAGGAGGACACCGTAGCGCAGAGGTTAGCATATCCGCCTATGACGCTGGGTTCGAATCCTGGACCATCAGAAAAAAATTTTCACCGGTGGTTTTCCCCTCCTAATGCTGGCAACATTTGTGAGGTTCTATGCCATGTAAAACTTCTCTCCAAAGAGGTGTCGCACTGCGGCACGCCGTTCGGACTCGGCAATAAAAAGTAGGGCCCTTATCATTGAGCTTAAACTTGAATCGGACTGCACTCATTGATATGTGAGAAGTTTGCCCCTGTTCCTTAGTGGAATGTTCATGGGCAAAATTTGCAATTTTGCAAATTTGTTAGGAGATAACCCTACGCAACAATAACATTATAGAGTTTTGATGTACCCCAAGCTGTCCTAAGAGCTTAGAACCCAGAACTGAACATTTCTATTCAAGCAAACTTTTCATTTAGCTTATTTTGCTTGCATGAATGCCAAATTTAAGAATTAACATATCGTAGTAGTATCGCCGGTTATATTTCGGCTCCAGTCTGATTCTGTTCTTGCAAGGTATCTGTTGGTACCCTGATTATATGAAGTATCTTCACCTGAGACTACTTCCGTTCCCTAAACCACTACAGGCTGTTTCAATTCAACCTTAGACATCAAAGCCTTACCAAGCTAGGAGATTTAGTCTCCGAAGCTTTCAAAATCATGTTGTAGTTGATTAAAGAACACTGCTTTCATTTCTCTATCAGGGCTAGTAGCAGTTGAACCTCAATTAGCCCGGTGCTGGTAGTCCCTAACCTTACCTAAGAAAGCATTTTTTCTTTTAAAAGAAGCTGAATCGTGAAGAGCCTCTGCGAGATCCATAAAAGCTTTTTACTTACATAGTAGATAGCTTAAAAGCTTATATGGGACCATTGAAAAGCTTTTGTCACTTTTACAGTAACTTCAAGTTCTCAAAAGCTCAAAGCATTTCATTGTTAGTTGAGATAGCAATTGTCTGAGTTCTGATACTTGGAGGCATAGTAAAGCTTTTTGCACTTTTTAAGCAATTTAAAGCTTTTTGAACCCCGTTTAAAGCTGAAATCGGTTTTTTGTTACTTTTAGTGCATTTTTCCATCAAGTAGTCGGCTTAAAAGTTCATCTGAGTCCAGAGACCAAGTTGCGTTGTAAAGCTTTTTCACTTCCTAAAGCTTAAGCTTAAAGCTCAATCTTTTTAAAATCACTTAATGCTCAAACTCTTTTTTGTTGAAACTTTTAAGCCATTTGTTTGTTCCAAAAGTCTCCTCAAGGTAACTTAAGAACATAGGAAAACCAATAACAATTTTTTTTAAATCTTTCAGATCTCATCACAGCAAATTTTTCATCTTCATAAGCTTTTCAATTTCTTAGAATATGTGAGCAATGAGAATATGATGTATCTCTCTTAAGCTTTTATGTTTGCTAAAGCCTTTTGATCACAGCTTTTAATACGACAATTTGAAGAATAAAAGCTTCAAGTTTGAAAAAACATTTTACAAAAGCTTTCATACTCAGAAAGCTTTAGATTTATGATCGCTATAAGCGAGACAGTCTAAAAAGTGTTTTTTATATAAAGCTTTGAACGATTCAAACTTAATCACCTGAAGACCTAAGAACGATATGAACAGCCTGTTTTAATACCTGATAGCTGATAACAGATGTCGCACAATTAGAAAAAAAAGGTTAAATAGCCGAGCTTCAAACCTCCACAAATGTCAAAGCAAAGCTTTCTGGCATCCATTTCGGGTGGAATATGGGGCACCCTAGCATAAAGCTTTAGAAAGGTGCAGCAATCTTTCATATTTTACTTTCTAAAGGTAGCTTCTTCTCGAGGCCATTGTAGCGCTGAGATTAGCATGCCCGCCTATGACGCTGAACGCCTGGGTTCTATTCCTGGGGAGAACAACAGAAGCACGCCCGCTTTTGACGCTGAGTGCCTTGGTTCTGCTTCCGGTGCGAAACAAGAGAAACAAATTGTCAGTGGTGGTTTTCCCCTCCTAATGCTGGCGACATTTGTGAGATACTTTGCAATGCATTAAAGACATATAAAAATTTTTCTTCAAAGAGGTGTTCGGACTAGGCTAAAAAGACGGAGATCCTTATCATTGAGCTTAAACTTGAATTGGACAACACTCATCGATATGAGAAAAGTTTGTCCCTGTTCCTTAATGGAATGTTCATGGACAAATTTTGCATTTTCAAAGGATGTTCTTAGAACCTTTTTCTTTAGCCTATTTCTTTACTTTCCTATCAAGTTTTTCCCATTTACCTTGTTTCTTGATTTATCTGTGACACTTTTCTCTTCTAGGGTGCATCTTTGACCTTATAACTAATTTTGGAAAAAAAATCATCTTCTACTTACTTCCTGGAAACCGATGTGGAAAAATTCTTCCATGACGACTCAGCAGCCAAGGATACAGGGGATAGCTATCTCTAGGCATGCCTGGACCAGCCATAAATGGCCCCGGATGAGGTGGTAGACCAGCTGCTGCAGCTGCGGCTGCTGCTGGGCCCAAGACATGACCAGCCTGCAGGGCCATTTGAAATTGTGCTGCAGCTATCAGATGAGGATTATGTTGCGGCGGCAATTCTGGAGGAGCATTAATGTACGGGGGCAAAGCTTTGATATCTGGCATTCCCTGTTGAGGAGGTGGTGGTGGTGGCGCATGTGGGCCCATGGGAAAAGGTCGTACAATATTTGCCGGCGGCATACCAGGTACCATGAGTGGGGTTAATCCCCCAGCACCTGTGGGAGGTTTACCATAATGTTGAGGTGTGACTGGGCTGGCATTTAAATGACTATTCGCCGCCGAATGTGGCGCTTGAGAGGTAGGTGGAGGAGAGGGATGAGATGGGGGAGACACCGATTTAGGTGGTGTATGAGGTGGCTGATGGCGTTGGGCGGGATTTTGATCTTGACATCTATCCGGGGAACGTTCCCGCTTCAAATTGGGCAGGTGATGTTGATGCTGCGAACTAGAGTTGGAGGATTCTACATCGGGAGATAAACGTGTCTGAGGATTTGGAGGACTATATGGTCCATTGTTATTGCTCGAGTTTAAATGTACCGCAGCAGCGGCGGAATTGTGCAGACGTTGTATAATATCCGTTATATCAGGTTTTTGGGAATTTTGCTGATGTTGCATTAACAAATGCTGATGCAAGGCCTGTTGCTGGGCCATGGACAAATGATGGGCCATATGAGGATGTTGGGCCATCAAATGATGATGTGTTAGGCCAGGCATAGAGGAAATCGCCGGTGGAGTCTGGGGCGGTGAGGTGGGATTATTGCTGCCATGATTGTCCTCTGAGCTGTTATTGTTTGTACTTGTATTGCCATTTAATTGGGTGGTTAACTCCCCACCATTGCCGCCACCGCCGACGGTATTGGAATTTGGATTTTGTGCGGCATCATTGCCAACGATCGACTCAATGCTAAAGGCGATCTTTTGCTTAGGCGTGGGCATCATAACGGCTGAGGTGGGTACCGGCGGAATCATTTTAGTCATAAAGGCTTAATTATAAAGATAACCTTTGATGTGAGGGGTTTAGAGGTTTAGAAAACGTTTAGAAAAAATCCGTTTAGTCCTTGTTTTTATAGCAAACTTTTTCACTTTCTATTTGAAACACTTGAAATTTCACTTGTTTCCCTTCTTCTAGTTTTGCGGGTATTTAGTTTCAATATTTTCTTATATGCTTCAAATTTTTCATAATTCTTTATGAATATCTTTTATTATTACTTGTTCACTATTTTGTTTTCTATCTAAAACTTTTCCGTCTTTTGTTTACTTTCTTCTTTTATATGTTTTTCATTTTCTTCTTTGTTTTTTTCTCTTATTCTTCAATCACGGACGTTCTCGGCGACTATGTGCTCACTCAACGACAAACGATGTCAGAATAAACATGGAATGCTCAAATTCAAACTAAGTATCCGCAGTGGGAATTTTGGAATTTTACTCTCGCGCTGCTCTGTGCTCTCTCTTTCTCTCTCTTAAGCTCTTAAAAACGCAACCGGTTTTCCACAATCACTTTATCTCTTTCCAGCGTATGGTTAACTTTGTAATAAAGTGGATTTTATCTTAACCCCTCTAACATGGCCACAGGAGAGAAAGAGTAGGCAATATTTATTATAGCCTAAGGCTATTTCTTTCTCTTTTTATCGTAAATAGATGTGGCCTAAGTGAGTGTGGGTTGTTTTTCTTGTAGTTGTTGTTTCCTAATAATGTCTGCATTTAGATAAGATTGGTGTTTTCATTGCTGTTGCTATTGTTGTTGTTGTTGCTGTTGCCTTCCTCATATAGCTCTTTTGTCTGGGAGAGGGGCGTTACTACTTTTAATAGTTACATTTTACGCTCGTTAAGAGCTGTTATTATTATTAGTGTATAAAACCACCGCCGCCACTGCTGCTGCTGCTGTTTCTGCCGTTTGCCAGCCTGAGTTGCTGATAATAGGCTGGGTTGTTGTTATTGCTTTTGCCGTTTTGGGCTATTGTTATTCGTTTTAATAACGCGGTGTTTGTTGTTAGTGGCGTAGCAGTGGTAGTGGATGTTGGTCTTGTTGTTGCTATTGTTACTTTTGCATATGGCTTCCGATAAATGGTGTTTTGTGTGGTGTACATTGATGTCTTTTTTTTTTGTATGTTTTTCCAGTGTGGGGTAGAGAGAGCGCAAGCAAGCAAGCAACGATACACGTGCAAACATATATACCCCAGTAAGTGTGCTTGATTGGTTGTTGGTGGTTGGCTGGCTGGCTGGCAGTCTGCTTGCATCCTAAATAAACATCTCTCAGCTTAACACTGCATTGCATCTCACCATTGCTCACACAACAACAACACCATCACCACCATTCATGGGTTGTCGTCATTTGGATCAATAAGTAAATTAACGAGTTTCATTATCAAAGTTTGCTTTATTTTCTCCCCTCTCGTTATTAAACAAATCGGCAGATGAGAGTGCATCATGATGCCGTGTATTTTGTGCTGTAGTAGTAAAACGGCATGGAAGATATATACTGCCATTAGAGATACTACAATATAACCAACACTCTCTTACAGAGTGAAAGGTGGCAAATTAAGTTTAAAGCTGCTGCTGCTGCGGCTGCTACGTTGCTTGTGTGGTATAGTGTGGTGTGATAAAGTCTTAAGGGGGGTAAACACAATTAGAAGATACTCTAACAATGCAGATGCTCTTATGCAGTCGACCGACCATAGGCGTCTGTCTCTATGTTGGTTTGTCTGTCTCGTTTCGTTTCGTCTTCTGTCGCTGCTACCAAAGAGGATACTATAGTTAATTAGTTTACATTTTACGTTGTGTACTTTTAATTAAATGTGGCAATTGGGTATTATTGTTGAATGGATTCATTTCAAAATGCTCTGGCAATAATGCAGTTCACATTAAAGGATAATGAATGGCATGGCAAATGAAGAGAGTATGCTATAAAGTGCAGCTTTTGCAATGACAGTGAAATGTTTTGTGATAGTTATATGAGTTTTACATTAGAAAAATTCTTAAGATGTACAGAATTTCAAACAAAAAAGTGTTATTATATCAAAGTTATAGTCTAGAGAATTAAAATTAGAGGTATAATAGAGGAATATTCAAAGTTGTTTATTTAATGTAGAAAGCGACGGCATTTAAGATCAGTAAAAAGAAAAAAGGTAGATACGAAAATATCAATTTTCTAATGCAATAAAATTCTTTATTTTAAATTTTTGGCTTTTGAACAAAAATTAAAAAAAAAAATATAATTTTTGAAAATTAAAAAGAAAAAAATTTAAAAAATTATTGAAAAACATTTTTTGAATGAATACTATTTCTATCTGACCAACGAAGGAAAATTGAAATTTTTGGAATATTTTCCTCCAAGCCACTTCACTCTCCCTTCTCGAAGATATTTTTCTACCATCGTTGGTGGACTGACTTTGTTTTTGTAGGACCAAAGGTAGCCGAATGGTACCTTATTCCTTGAAATCTGAAGTGGTGGTACATGGTTTACTAAAAATGGCATCAGAATTTTTTGGGAGAATAGCTTTCGTTTACAGAGCATTTCTATAGTGAACTGAGAGCAATGTTAATCAACAGTTGTGCTTTTGTGTCAATTAACACAAATTAAAAATGCCATTAAAATTCGAGTTTTATTAAAAAAAAAATCCATAAAATCATTTTCATGTTTCGAGGATATTCGGCTTTTAATTTTTTCTTTTTTGAAAATTTGACCGAGATTGACTTCGTATTTTAAGATTTACACAGATATTTCAGGATGACAAAAAACTATAAATTTTGCAGTAGCATACATCAACAGCGACAGCATTTATTTTTAGTTTTTAATGAAAATTTTACCTGCAAAATCAAAAAGAATGATTAGAATATCTCTAGTCGTTTTTTCTCAAAAATGTTTCAAACGAAATCGAACCACAAATGTAAATCGCAAAATAAGAAGCCAATCTAGGCCAATATTTCAAAAACTAAAAACTGAGTCGCATATCCCCGTAACCAGTGAATATACTGTACACCACAAGGGGACTTTTTTGTAAGGATTTTTGACCACTATCCAGCAAAATCGAATCACAAATAAAGATTTGGCAGCCCGAAAAATTTTTTAAAATGCCCAGGTGCCAAACTTTGGGGCCCTGATTCGAGGCGCCCGGAACACCTAGGGCCATAAAATTTTGGCACATGATCTCGATAACAACTCAGCTCTAACAACTTCAAGTTCCATAGAGTTATATCCATTCGTTCTTACAACTACTGCTACTATTTTTTTTTCCGATTCTATCCCAATGTGCTTCGATGAGTCTAAACAACACGTTGTTCCAAATTTCAACAAAATTGAGTTAAAAACGGACCTTACATTTGTTTTCATGGCATCTTTAACTAAATATGATCCGATTTGGGCAATAATTGACAATAATGTCGGGAGACCCAACAAAACTCACAGTGCCAAGCTTCAGCAAAATTGCGTTACAAATGTGTGGGGATAGTATCTTAAATCAAGGATCGGTCCATATGCTAGCTATATCCAAATATTATCAGATATAGACCATGCTTGGGGCGGATGTGAAATGAATTTCTGCAAACCAAGTTTCAGTGAAATCGGGTAGAAATAAATCTTAAAAGGGATGAAGACATTAAATCGGTAGATTAGTCTATATGGCGGCTATATCAACTATTTAATCCTTCGAACTTAATTTGCCTATGGTACACTGATAGAAAAATGACGGTTCTTTGCCAATACCGCCTGTTATTATTTTATTCGCGTCATTGGCAAAGTATTTTAATACCATTTGGTATTAATTCAATTCCAGACAAAGACGGCTATTAAGAATTGACGGCGTCACATTTGAATTGTCATCGCCTATATAACTTAAATCGGAATATCGGTCTATATGACAGCTATTTGCAAATATAGTCCGATGGTGACCATTTCCGGTTAAAAAAACGGGAGGCCTAGTCCAACTCACTGTTTTTTTTTTTTTTTGTTAGCGAAATCGGATAATAAATGCGGCTTTAATGGGCTTAAGAACTTAAATCGGTTGGTCGGTCCGAATGGCAACCATATATGAATGTAGTCCGATCTAGATAATATATAAAGGTCAACTGAGAAGAGGGTTTAAACAACTTATTGTGTCAAATCTCAACGAAATCGGATAATAAACAAGTAAAAGAGCGTTAAGTTCGGCCGGGTCGAACTTTAGATACCCACCACCTCGGGTATATATGTAACCACCTTTTGTCAAAATCCAGTGAAAATGCATACCTTTGCCCCATAGCAGCTATATCGAAATATGTTCCGATTTGGACCAAATACTAAAAAGCACAAGTCATTGTTCAATTGTGTATAACAATATATTGGTGTTTTTAGTAGTTATATCTAAAAATAAACCGATCTGAACTATATACGACACGAATGTCGAAAAGCTTATCATAAGTCACTGTGTCAAATTTCAGTGAAATCGGATTATAAATGCGCCTTTTATGGGGCCAATACTTTGAATCGAAGTATCGGTTTATATGACAGCTATTTTCAAATCTGGACCGATCTGGGCCAAGTTGAAGAAAAATGTCGAAGAGCTTAACACAACTCACTGGCCCAAATTTCAGCAAAATCGGATAATTAATATGGCTTTTATGGCCCCAAAACCTTAAATCGAGAGAACGGACTATATGGCAGCTACATTTTAAATCTGGATCGATCTGAGCCATATTGTAGAAGTATATCGAGGGGCTTAACCTAACTCACAATCCCAAGTTTCGGCAATATCGGACAATAAATTCGCCTTTTATTGGCTAAAAACCTTAAATCGACAGAACGGTCCATACGGCAGCTATATCCAATCTGAACCGATATGGGCCAAATTAAAGAAGCATATCGAAGGGCCTACCACAACCCACTGTCCTAAATTTTAGCGACATCGGATAATAAATGCGCCTTTTATGGCCCCAAAACCTTAAATAGAGAAAACGGTCTATATGACAGCTATATCCAAATCGGGTCCGATCTGTGCCAAATGTCGAAGGGAAAAAAATCGGATAATAAATGTGGGTTTTATGGGTCTAAGACCCTAAATCGGCGGATCGGTCTGCATGGGGGCTATATCGAGATATAGTCCGATATAGCCCATCTTTGAACTTAACCTGCTTATGGACAACAAGTAAAAAGGCGTTAAGTTCGGCCGGGCCGAACTTTGGATACCCACCACCTCGGGAATATACGTAAACCACCTTTCATCAAAATCCGGTGAAAATTGTATAGCTGAATTTCGGCGACATCGGATAATAAATGCACCTTTTATGGGTCTAAAACCTTAAAAAGAGAGATCGGTCTATATGACAGCTATATCCAAATCTTAACCGATCTGTGCCACATAGAAGAAAGATGTCGAAGGGCCTAAGGCAACTCACTGTTCCAAATTTCGGCGACATCGGACAATAAATGAGCATTTTATGGGCCCAAACCCTGAAATCGAGAGATCGGTCTATATGGCAGCTATATCCAAAATTGGTCCGATCTGCACCAAATTGATGAGGGATATCAAAGGGCCTAACACAATTTACTGTCCCAAATTTCTGCAAAATCGGATAGTAAACGTGGCTTTCATGGGCCTAAGACCCTAAATCTGAGGATCGGTCTATATGGCAGCTATATCCAAATCTGAACCGATCAGAGCCAAATTGACGAAGAGTGTCGAAGGGCCTAACGCAACTCACTGTCCCAAATTTCAGCAAAATCGGATAATAAATGTGGCTTTTATGGGCCTATGACCTTAAATCCGAAGATCGGTCTATACAGCAGCTATATCCAAATCTAGACCGATCTGAGCCAAATTGGCGAATAATGTCAAAGGGCCTAACACAACTCCCTGTCCCAAATTTCAGCAAAATCGGATAATAAATGTGGCTTTTATGGGCCTAAGACCCTAAATCGTAGGATCGGTCTATATGGCAGCTATATCCAAATCTGAACCGATCAGAGCCAAATTGACGAAGAGTGTCGAAGGGCCTAACGCAACTCACTGTCCCAAATTTCAGCAAAATCAGATAATAAATGTGGCTTTTATGGGCCTATGACCTTAAATCCGAGAATCGGTCTATATGGCAGCTATATCCAAATCTGAACCGATCTGAACCAAATTGACGAAGGATATTGAGGGGCCTAACACAACTCACTGTCCCAAATTTCAGCAAAATCGAATAATAATTGAGGCTTTTAAGGGCCTTAGACCCTAAATCGGAGGATCGGTCTATATGGCAGCTATATCCAAATCTGAACCGATCTGGGCCAAATTAACAGAGGAAGTCGAAAGGTCTAACACAACTCACTGTCCCAAATTTCAGCAAAATCGAATAATAAATGAGGCTTTTATGGGCCTTAGACCCGAAATCGGAGGATCGGTCTATATGGCAGCTATATCCAAATCTGAACCGATCTGGGCCAAATTTACAGAGGAAGTCGAAAGGCCTAACACAACTCACTGTTCCAAATTTTAGCAAAATCGGATAATAAATGTGGCTTTGATGGGCCTAAGACCCTAAATCGGAGGATCGGTCTATATGGGGGCTATATCAAGATATAGTCCGATATAGCCCATCTTCGAACTTAACCTGCTTATGGACAAAAAAAGAATCTGTGCAAAATTTCAGCTCAATATCTCTATTTTTGAAGGCTGTAGCGTGATTTCAACAGACAGACGGACAGACGGACGGACATGTCTAGATCGTCTTAGATTTTCACGCTGATCAAGAATATATATACTTTATAGGGTCGGAAATGGATATTTCGATGTGTTGCAAACGGAATGACAAAATGAATATACCCCCATCCTTCGGTGGTGGGTATAAAAAGAATATATGCAAAGTTTCAGCTCAATATCTCTTTTTTTAAGGACTGTAGCGTGATTTCAACAGACTTTATAGCTGAACCGGTCCCGCTCCGTGGCGCCTTCTTTAACTCTCTAATGTCTTTTTAGGGTGGGGACACTTCACTCTGAATGCGGATATCGAATTCGTGCCATTGTAGCCTTTGACGCTGAACGCGTTCGAATCCCGGCGAGAACATCGGACAAAGTGGTGTTTATCCCCTCTTAATGTTGGCGACATTTGCGAGGTAAAATGCCATGCATGGTCGTTTCAAAAAATTTTCCCAAAAAGTTGTCGCACTGCGGGACGCCGTTCGGACTCGGCTCTAAAAAAAGGTCCCTTATCATTGACTTTAAACTTGAATCGGAAAGCACTCATTGATGTGAGAGAATTTGCCCCTTCTCGGTTCTGGGGGTAATGTTCTCATTAGGGGAGGGATGGCACCTCAGACATTTCGACTCAAATATAAATATCAAATTCTTGCTGCACTTCCAAATCCCTTTAATTTGAGCTCCGTATTGCCATGGCCGTTATATATGAACGGTTTGGAGGGTGTTTTGGGGCTGGGGCGGTTACCGCCACTTTGCACTGACCTGCACTGCGACCTCCCATTACTTGAACTTAATGTATAGTGCCTAATACTTTTCATTGGATTCCCATATTGACATGAACTTCGGACATATCTGTTTAGAGGAGTTTGGGGGGGGGGTCCTGGTTACTTGGACCCAAATGTTAATACCATGTTCTTTTTCTGGTCTCCAATTACTTTCATTTGATACCCCTATTGTGCCGATCGGGCCACTTTCGGATATGGGTGGCGTTGTTTGGGGTAAGGGGGAGCGTCCGCCTCCACCCGACATCTAAAAATTATATAGCCTATGTTTCGTTCCAGACAAACGTACACAATCTATGAAAATTTTAAGAAAATCGATTCAGCCAAATATCATATAGTCATAATGGATCTAATGCCGCTTTTGGAGGGTGGCGTGCCCCCTATGCTTCGATCTGATTTTGTATGCCGGAATCGAAATCTACTCCCGAATACCTTTCACTTGAGCCCCATATTGAAATGAACGTCCAATATGGCTGTTTGGGGAAGTTTTGGTGTTGGGGCGGCCATATTCATATTCTACTCTCTTATACCTATAATTTGATACCTATATTTTCCCGATAGATCCACTTTTGAATTTAAATGGTGTTTTGGGGTAACGGGTGAGTGTCCACCCCTTCCAATATCAATAAAAAGCCATTTCCTGCTTCCTGACCATATTCGTAATCTATTCCCGAATACCTTTCATTCGAGTCCCATATTGTCATGTTCGTCAAATAAACCTATTTTAAGTGGTTTTGGGGCTGGGGCGGCCCCCCAGGTGCATGGACCCAACTTTTATTATGAAATTCGTACTCTACTCTTGAATACCTTTCATTTGAATTCCATATTGTCCCGATTGCTGCACTTTTATTTTTGGGTAGTCCTTTTGGGGTAAAGGGGAGGGTCCGCCCCCCTCCCGATATCAAAAAAATTTCGGTCGAATGACGAGATGCTTAAAACAACTAACCGTTTCAAATCTAAGCAAAATCGGTTAAATGCTTCTTTTATGGGTTTCAGACCCTCAATCGGGAGACCGATCTATATGGCAGCTATATCCAATTATAGTCCGATTTGGTCCGCGTTCAAGAACTTAATCTGCGTGCAGCGAAAATACGTATCTGTGCCAAATTTCAGCTCAATCTCTGAATTTTTGAAAGCTGTTGAGTGATTACAACAAACGGAAGGACAGACACACGAACACCGTTAAATCGCCTTAGAATTTTACGACGATCCGAAATATATAACCTTTTTTAGGGTCGTAAACGCATATTTCGAGGTGTTGCAAACGAAATGACTAAATGAATATACCCCCTATGCTGTGGTGGTGAGTATAAAACTTGTCGGTGTGCAGCAGAAACACATAAAACTTTCGAATACGCAAACAAAATGTTGTTATTTTTGAAAAAGCGTCTTAATTGCCTGATGGGTTAAAGTGCGTTGTGTTTTATATAATTGACAAACATTAATGATGACACAAAAATATGTTTGTTTTTTTTTTTTTGAGTTTAAAAAATCATCGAACAGATAATGCTTTGGCAGACAAACAGGCGTGTATGGTAGGCTGTGCAATGGTCGTTGGTTAAAATGCCGCATTATTGTAAGGCGGCAAATAATTAATTTATTGCGGCGATAACCTTTGATCGTCGCATTCTGTAGAAGCACAAAAAGCTTGTGACAAACTTACAAAACAAAAAAGCAGTGATTATTATTATTATGAATTCATTTAGTTGTAGCCCCCGACAAGCAAACTATTCTTTTCAGCTTTCCTTTGTCAGAGCAGTGCCTTCAATTGCCTTGGCTGTTCGCACGTAGCAACTTTGAACTGCTTTGAACTGATTTCGTTTCGTTTCGTTTGAGTTGATGTTGGCGCTCTAAATGTTTGATATCGGCGTTGGGGCCTAATGTAATTTGTTTGCAAATCATTTCACTAAGACCATAAATTATAACACAGAAAAGAAATCAAATCAACAAACAAGAAAATATTTCATTTCGACAATCATAAAAGTGATCACTCATACGAACTGCTGCCCGCAAGTGCTGATGGCGATGGCTGTGGCTATGACTGTGGCCTCTCATGTGGTGTGATGTTCAATATTGGCATTGCAAAGCGCCAGGCCGAAGTTTACAAAAGAAGCGGTGTGGTGATTGTAATTAAATTTGTTTTTGGCACATGTTTCAAATCTTTAACGCCGTGGCCCAACTGGCGGCGTCAACGATAATGATCGCATTTTTTTATATTTTTTTGATTTTTGATCCATTTTGACATGCGATCTATTACAGACTAATTTATGATATGAGCAGCATAAAATATCTACCGTAAACGCAAATCGAATATGAATTTGTTTTTTTTTTTTTTTTTTGAAGAAAAAAAAAAGATAACATCTCACCAATAGTGGAGCAGTTTTTAAAATGGTTTCGTGTCGCTTTTTGTCTTTAACAAATTTGTATGGGGAAATAATTTTGTTGTTGTCTTGTTTTGAAATGAATTTTTATCGTTTTTGCTTGGACATCCATTCCAATGCAGTATAGGATTTACATATTTTGATTTATGATCGAGGCGAACTAATATTCGAAAATTACTCAAACATGATTTTTGAAAGCAATGATTTACGCGATTTTGACGTTTGGCACAGTGCTAATAGCTAGGGCTTATAATAAGAAATGCCCACCATCATTGGAGAGGGACGTATACTAATCCAGTCATTTCGTATGTAGTTCCTGGCGATATCGATCTGCATCACCATAAAGTATATTTATATTCTTGAACGTCTTGACATTCTAAGCCCATCTAGCCATGCTCGTCTTTTGAAACCCCGATAGCGGTCAAACGAATAAAGATATCCACAAAGTGATTACAAAATGCCATACTGTCTGTTAAGTACATACAGCCTTATCAGAAAAATATCGGGACGACCGTAAGCAGGCTAAAGAACATCAAGGCAGTAGGAGCCGATGGGTTAACAACTGTACTATTTAACCCAATGATTGGAGCTATGAACAAGGAGCGCCAGAAAAACGTACTTATAAAAAAATGCTCAAGCGGTTGTTAGAAGAAGAGGCGGTCGAGATGGAGCGTATTTGGGTGGAGGGGTTTGGTGGGGGGAAGTCCCCAAGTTTGTCTCTGAATCAAGCCAATTGTCATCATGCTCTGGTCTAGGAAGCACCTTCGCCTTCTTGGGCTTCTTTTTTAACGGTCGCTCACTTTAAGACTTTAAATCGAGAGATTGGTCTATATGGCAGCTACATATAAATCTAAACTGATTTGAGCCAAATTGACGAAGGATGTCGGAGACCCTAACACAACTCACTGTCCCAAATTTCGACGAAATCGCACAATAAATGAGCCATTTATGGGTCCAAAACCTTAAATCAAGAGATCAGTCTATATGGCAGCTGCTTCTAAATGTAGACCGATCTGGGCCATATTGTGGAAAAGTGTCAAGGAGCCTCACACAACTCACTGTCCGAAATTTCGGCGAAATCGGACAATAAATGTGCTTTTTATGGGCCCAAGACCTTAAATCGAAATATCGGTCTATATGGCAGCTTTATCCAAATCTGAACCCATCTGGGCCAAATAAAAAAGGGATGTTGAAGGGCCTAACAAAACTCACTGTTCTAAATTTCGGCGACATCGGACAATAACTGCGCCTTTTATGGGTCCAAAACCTTAAATCGAGAGATCGGTCTATATGAAAGCTATATGCAAATCCTGATCGATCTAGGCCAAATTGGAGATATATGCCGAGGGCTCAATGTAACTCACTGCTCGAAATGTTAGCAAAATCGGACAATAACTGCGCCTTTTATGGGTCCAAAACCTTAAATCGAGAGATCGGTCTGTATAGCAGATATATCCAAATCTGGACCGATCTGTGCCCAATTGCAGGAGTATGTCGAGGGGCTTAACCATACTCACTGTCCTAAATTTCGGCGATATCGGACAATAAATGCTCCTTTTATGGGCCCAAAACCTTAAATCGAGAGATCGGTCTATATGGCAGCTATACCCAAATCTGGCCCGATCTGACGAAGGATGTCGATGGACCTAACACAACTCGCTGTCCCAAATTTCAGCAGAATCGGATAATAAATGTGGATTTTATGAGCCTAAGACCCATAATTAGCGGATCGGTCTATATGGCAGCTATATCCAAATCTGGACCGATCTGAGCCATTGTCAAGAAGGATGTCGAAGGGCCTAACTCAAGTCACTATCCCAAATTTTAGTAAAATCGGTTAATAAATGTGGATTTTATAGGCCTAAGACCCTAAACCGGCGGATTGGTCTATATAGCGCCTTAATCAAGATATAGTCCGATATAGCCCATCTTCAAACTTAACCTGCTTTTGGACAAAGAAAGACTCTGTGCAAAGTTTCAGCTCAATATCTTTATTTTAAAGACTGTAGCGTGATTTCAACAGACAGACGGACGGACAGACGGACGGACATGGCCAGATCGTCTTAGATTTTTACGACGATCAAGAACATATATACTTTATAGGGTCGGAAATGGATATTTCGATGTGTTTCTTCGGTGGTGGGCATAAAAATATAAAGGGGATTGCCACGTACCATCGTCATCATGGGGGTGGCGTTCTCTCTACTATAGCGGACCTCGCTTTGTAGAGCTGGCAAAATATCGATGGCGCTATCGATACCTTCGATATTTCAGTATTTGGCTGAATATCGATTAATAATTTTCCTATTGATACTATCCGCAAAGTTCCACTATTTGCAAAATTTAACAAAAATCTAGCTATCCGGTCATGAATATATCAAAATCATACATTTTTCAATCGCCCTTCGTGTTGAGTATTTCAAGTATCATTCGAATCCGCCCATAACTAGATAATAGTTTCCTTATTAAATCTTTTATTCTTGAGCCTATAGAGGGCGCAACTTTCATCAAATTGGGCTAAAATTTGACTTTACGAAATTAACTTTTAATCGGTCTAAGCATTGATGTTGCTTCTATATAAATCGATCTCCCGGTTCTTTTTTTCTTCCGACTTTCGTTTTAAATGTAGGTAATACAAAATTAACGATAGTATCGATGCTATCGATATTTATTATTAGAAATATCGAAAATATCGATTGTAGCCAGAAAGTTAATGGCACACACCTCAAAGCCACCCAATTGTAGCATTGCTCCCACTCTATATTTGGTCTGCCCATGCTCTGCGATTCAAATTGCGAGAGCAGTGCAAATACCGAGTGGAGAGTTAGTTTCACGCTCACACCGGCTTATTTGAATTGCAGACTGGTTGGTGGTCGATGATCGGTGATTCGGGTATAGAAAGATGTGCGGATGAACGAAAACTAATGGAAGACATACAATCCGGGATGACTGAGCGGATAATTTTTTCCTAGGAAAAGTATGTTAGATGTGTATAGAAGGCTTCTCATGGAGGCAGTAAAGTTGCCATACTCTCAGTAGACCAAGTACTTGGAGTGATTCCTAATCAGAAATTGAACAGAAAAAGGATCGTCGAAGAAAGAGTCAGTAAATGACTGAATGCGTTCTATTCCAGTCTCAACTCGATAAGTAGTAGATTGTGGGCTTAGAACGGGAACAGTACAAGGGTTTACAGGGGTGGGTTAATTTATATGGACCACAAAAACCAATTAAAAGGTTATCAAAATCTTGGTCTATGACGAATCTGAAAATGCTTGCTAAAGAAACTATGGGCTTAAAATCAAAATCGGGGGTCCGGTTTTGTCTTCCTGTTACTAATTTATTTTCTACGCTCACACGAAACGGCTTAATCTAAAATACTTGGATTTTGAACAAAAAACAATATTGCTAAGTCCGAAGGGTCCGAACGGCTTGCCGCAGTGCGACACCCCTTTGGGAGAAGTTTTTACATGGCATAGCACACACATACTCGCAAATGTCGCCAGCATTATGAGGGGATAACTACCGCTGACAATTTTTGATTAGGTTCGAACACCAGGATTCGAATACCAGCCTCCTAATCGGTGTAGTGTTTATTTGTAATGGTGTTGCCTACAGGGAATGGAAAAATGATGAATTTCTTATACCGTGCCAAACGGTCGGTAGGACGGCGAAAATTCCTTGGGGGGATCCAGAACGTCAGAATGCGAGGCTATTACTGAAAGCAAGTAAAAAGGAGGCCAGTATAGCTATTGGTATCGTGACGGGACACATAGGACTACTAGCACACTTATGTAAAATCGGTGCGAAAAGTGATAGTATGTGTAGGGCACGCGGGAAAGATGTCGCCCGGCTTTCGCGTCTAACAGATACCGGCACTTAGGTGGGGACACTATACCAGACATGAAACTACTTAGGGGAGTGGCATGGAAAGCAATTAAGGATTTTGTAAGTAGCACGGAATTCCTAACTAAGATTTCTTTTTTGAGGTTACTTTTTATACCCATCACCATAAGATGGGGGCATACCAATTCCGTCATTCCGTTTGTAACACCTCAAAATATGCATCTAAGACCCCATAAAGTATATATTCTTGATCTTCATGAGATTATAAGTCGATCTAGCCATGTCCATCCTTCTGTCGAAAGCACGCATACTTTCGTAGGAGTAGGTTTGGTTAGGTAAGAGTGGTAGTTATTTACAGACACACTTAGACAATTTTAAGTCCACTGTTATACCACAGTAGCGACAGACCAAGGCTTCTGGCGGGAATCGAACCCACGACCCCTTGCACTGGTAATCCAAGCACGCTACCAACACGGCTATCGGGCGCCCGGAGGAGTAAATCTAGACGCTTAGAATGTTGTACAAATACTTCTTATTCGTGTATGTCGGTTGAGATTGTAAATGGGTCAAATCGGTCCATGTTTTGATATAGCTGCCATATAAACCGATCTTGGGTCTTGACTTTTTGAGCATCTAGAAGGCGCAATTCTTATCGAATTTGACTGAGTTTTGCACGTGGTGTTTTGGTACGATTTCCAACAACTGCGCTAAGTATGGTTCAAAATCGGTCCATATTTTGATATAGCTGCCATATTAACCGACCTTGGGTCTTGACTTCTTGAGCCACTAGAGGGCGCAATTCTCATCCGATTGGACTGAAATTTTGAACGTAGTGTTTTGGTATCATTTCCAACAACTGTGTTAAGTACGGCACAAATTGGTACATAACCTGTCATAGCTGCCATATAAACCTATCGTGGGTCTTGACTTCTTGAGCCTCTAGAGGGCGCAATTCTCATCCGATTTGGAAGATTTGTACAACGGCTTCTCTCATGACCGTCAACATACGTGTCTAAAATGGTCTGAATCGATTTATAGTTTGATTCAGCTCCCATATAAACCGATCTCCCGATTTTGCTTCTTGAGCCCCTACAAAGCGCAATTCTTATCCGAATGAACATTCATTTATGGTCCGAATTGCACTATAACTTGATATAGCTCCAATAGCACAAAAGTTCTTATTCAATATTCCTTGTTTGCCTAAAAAGAGATACTGCGCATAGAATTTGACAAATGCGATCCATGGTGGAGGGTATATAAGATTCGGCCCGGCCGAACTAAGCACTTGTTTTTTTTTTATTTAGAGCGCTTAACAAGCCCGGCTTAGGTGTATGTCCATAGTGGCAAGGGGCGGATTAATATCTGCACCCTCTTTTCAACCTAACCTACATCGTGCCAAGACTGCGGTGGAGAACGTCGCACTTAAAATCAGTGGCTATCATTGAAGTACATTTTGATCGAATAGAAGAAGTATCGGACAGCACTCATTGATATGTGAGAAGTTTGCCCCTGTTCCTTAGTGGAATAATCAGGGGCAAAATTTGGATTTGGATATTACATGCAAAGACTTGAATGCGATTTTTACCGTATTATTTGGTCGAAATGACTACATATGGACCACTTCGATTGAAAATGCAAAAAGTGTAACACAATGAGAAGTACAACACCATATAAGTACAACGTTAGTGTAACATTTTTTTCAAAATCGAAATCACCATAAGTTTTCTAATCTTTTGCTCGAATCTTTAAAATTAGGATACGATTTTTTTTCAGTGCAGGGTCTGGTTCATCTCAATTAACTTGAACTCCCTTACAATTACTGTGAAATGAGTGAAATTAAAAATGAAATTACTTTCTAAATCAATCTGCCACAGGGTCTGGCAAATTTCTATCTGTCCCCCACACATAACCCCCGCAGAGCAGCAACAATCATTAGAAGTATAAACATTTCTTGATAATTTTAAATGATTTCGCACTTATATTCTGATAGCTCTAAAAGCATTTGAATGAGACTAACACAGCCCTCCTGCAGCGGGGAGACCAGGAGGAAATCATTGAACATTTGTCTCTGTGGTGCACTTGCAATAAAATTTCCCAAATGTTCAATTCTTGCAAAAATCAATGTATAAAAAAGTGAAAAAAAGGACTACACCTTTTTTTGTGAGTGGCATGGCTTCTTTGGTATTAGCATTTCAAATGACCAACCATAGCAAATGTATTGTGCCCAGGACAAAGGGCAATGGCAATGAAGGAAAAGTAAACTGGAAAATGGAAACAAATGACCGTTTCATTATAAAATTGAAATAAAACAAAAGCCAAGCCAAGGCATGGCAGAGTACACAACAGTAGGCAGCAGCAGCAGGAGAGTAAGAAGGATAAATATGGACGGACAGAGAAAAGGACCAAGTCTGACACACGCATTCGCACACCACACAAAAACAAAGGTACTTCAGCATACAAAAGCATCCTTAACCAACACAAAAAAGGTGTCAAAAGCAACACAACACCCGTGGCGTGTTGTTGTCGCTGCTATTCCTGGCAATTCATCCACTTTTGTTACTTTGCTGACTTTGTGATCCTGCTCGGTGTAGCTCATTTTCTGCTTATCTTACGAATTCGCTTTTCAATTTGGCATTATCTGTCTGTCGGTTGGTCTATCTGCTTTTTGTAGTCATTTTGCTAAATAATGCATCAAAATGCAATTGAGTTGCAGCTAGCCCAGCATGATGCAATCGAACATCTCCATGGTCCAATGCATGGCGTTTGCTTGTTGTTTCGAGGGTTTGCCTTTTTGTGTGGAAAAATCCATTTCGAAATTCTTTAAAAACTGCATCGTTGTTTTATCGTATTGACGAAATTTATTTCCTTTGTTTTATTTCACTTTTTTCTGTTGCACATTTGGAAACGTGGCAGTTTTTCTATTGTTTCACTTTTTTTTTCTAGATAGCCAATTTTTATGATGAAGTTTTAAACGGAGTGCAATAGCAAACGGCAACGCCAAGGAAAATGTTGTGAAATGGCAAAACATAAGACAAAACAAATGAAAATTCATTTTTAATGATGATGGTTTTAGTGATTAATCTCATCATTTGGTATAGACAGACGGACGGACAATGTCTAAGGCAGCACTGTGGTTAGTTTGATAAACATTTGGGAAGTCCTAAAGAGTATTCAATTAAATGAATTTCTTCATTAAATTGTTAGAAAGACCAGTCGACTAACTGGCGGCATTCTGAATTTGATTGACCTTGCTGCTCAAGAAAACCATACTTATCTCAACAAAGGGCAAGACAACTGCATTATAGGGTCCACACCTTGAATACCACCACAAAACCCGTACTCGGGTATCTAAAATCTCCTTCAACGAATCCATTTAAAATGGAAAGGTCTTGGAAGAAACACGAGTATGGAATTCTTATTTTAACAAGTAAAAAGGAGTAAAGTTCGGCCGTGCCGAACTTTGGACACCCACCACCTCGGGTATATATGAAAACCACCTTTCGTCCAAATCCAATGAAAAAATGCATACCTATTATCCCATAGCAGCAATATCGAAATATGTTTCGATTTGGAAAAAATGGTACGATCTGACCCATATACGACACGGATGTCGAAAAGCCTAACATAAGTCAAATTTCAGTGAAATCAGATTATTAATGCGCCTTTTATGGGCGCAAGACCTTAAATCGAGAGATCGGTCTATATGGCAGCTATATCCAAATCTGGACCGTTTTGGGGCAAGCTACAGAAAAATTTCGAGGAGCCTAACACAACACACTGTCCCAAATTTCGGCGAAATCGGACAATAAATGCGGCTTTTATGGCCCCAAAACCTTAAATCGAGAGATCGGTCTATATAGAAGCTATAACCAAATCTGAACCGATCTGGGCCAAATTGACGAAAAATGTCGAAGGGCCTTACCCAACTGACTGTTCCAATTTTTAGCAAAATCGGATAATAAATGTGGCTTTTATGGGCCTAAGACCCTAAATCGGAGGATCGGTCTATATGGCACCTATATCCAAATTTGAACCGATCTGACCCAAATTGAAGAAGGATATCGAAGGGCCTAGCACAAATCATTGTCTCAAATTGCAGCGAAATCGGATAATAAATGTGGCTTTCATGGGCCTAAGACCCTAAATCGTCGGATCGGTCTATATGACAACTATATCCAAATTTGAACCGATCTGGCCCAAATTGAAGAAAGATGTCGAAAGGCCTAGCACAACTCCTTGTCCCAAATTTCAGCGAAATCGGATAATAAATGTGGCTTTTATGGACCTAAGACCCTAAATCAGAGGATCGGTCTATATGGCAGTTATATCCAAATCTGAACCGATCTGAGCCAAATTGACGAAGGATGTTGAAGGGCCTAACTTAACACGCTGTCCCAAATTTCAGCAAAATTTGATAATAAATGTGGCTTTTATGGGCGCAAGACTTTAAATCGAGAGATCGGTCTATATGGCAGCTATATCCAAATCTGAACCGATCTGAGCCACGTTTACGAAGAATGTCGGAGGACCTTACACAACTCACTGTCACAAATTTCAGCAAAATCGGATGATAAATGTGGCTTTTATGGGCGCAAGACTTTAAATCGAGTGATCGGTCTATATGGCAGCTATATACAAATCAGAACCGATCTGGGCCAAATTAACGAAGAATGTCGAAGGGCCTAACACATCTGACTGTTCCAAATTTCAGCAAAATTTTATAATAAATGTGGCTTTTATGGGCCTAAGACCCTTAATCGGAGGATCGGTCTATATGGCAGCTATATCCAAATCTGAACCGATCTGGGCCAAATTGCAGACATATGTCGAAGGGCCTAACACAACTCACTGTCCCAAATTTCAGCAAAATCGGATATTAAATGTTGCTTTTATGGGCCTAAGACCCTTAATCGGAGGATCGGTCTATATGGGGGCTATATCAAGATATAGTCCGATATAGCCCATTTTCGAACTTAACCAGCTTATGTACAGAAAAAGAATCTGTGCAAAGTTTCAGCTCAATATTTCTATTTTTTAAGACTGTAGCGTGATTTCAACAGACAGACTGACGGACGGATAGACAGACGGACGGACAGACAGACGGACGATAGACGGACGATAGACGGACGGACAGACGGACGAACGGACATGGCCAGATCGTCTTAGATGTTTACGCTGATCAAGAATGTATTGACATTATAAGGTCGGAAATGGATATTTCCATATGTTGCAAACGGAATGACAAAATTAATATACCCCCATCCTTCCATTTATTTAAACCCCATATTGCCATTGGTTTAAGGGGAGTTTATGATATAAGCGTCTTCAAACACTTGACCCCAAAATTTGTTCTCTTTGGAGGGTGTTTTGATATCAGATTCGTTTTCTATTCCCAAATACCTTTAATTTGAGCCCCACATTTACGTGATCGGTAAATATGCTCGATTTAGGCGTGTTTTGTTGGGTGGGATGATCCCTTAAACTATTAGCCCTGAAAATATAACAGCATTGTTCTCTACTCTCAAATATCATTTATTTGAACCCCACATTGGCATTAGCCTCAAAATTGGATATCAAATTAGTTCTCTAATCTCAAATACCTTTCATTTAACCCCTTATTGCAAAAGTCAGCAAATATGTCCGGTTTGGGCTATGGGCCCTATAAACTATCAATATCGAGATCCACTCCCTTTAAACCCAAATTGTCATCAAATCCGTCTCACTTGGGCTTTGTTACGGGAGTGGGACGTACCCTAGGCAGTTGGTCCCGAATTTTGATATCAGTTTCGTGGTTTACTCCCAAATACCTTTCATTTGAGACCCATATTCCCATAGTCTACAAACATGTCGGGCTTGGGGGGTGTTTTTGGGGATGGGGCGGCCGTTCAGTGACTTGGCTCTGAAATTATATATCGGATTCGTGCTCTACTCTAAAATACCTCTTATTACAGTCCCATATTGGATTGGTCGGCAAATACGTCCTATATGGGTGGTGTTATATGGGTGGTGTGGCCCTATAGATACTTTTTTTCGAATATTGATATCAGATTCCTGCTTTACTCGCAAAGACCTTTCTTTTGAGCCCCATATTGCTGTGGTCGTAAATATGTCCTTTTTTGAGGTGTTTTTGGGAGGGGCGGCCCCCTAAACACATGGCCCCACATTTGGATATCAGATTCGTATTCTACTCGCAAATACCTTTCATTTGAGTCCCATATTGCCAAGGTCGGTAAATATGTCCAATTTAGGGGTGTTTTGGGGGTTAGGGTGGTCCCCCTAACACTTGATCTGACAATTGGATATCAGATACGTTTTCTAATCTTAAAAGCCTTTCATTTGAGTCCCATATTGTCGTGATTGGTGTCTACATATATTTGGTAGGTTTTGGGGTGGGGCGCCCCCTCCTAGGTACTCCATCCGAAATTTGGATACCAAACTTTTGTTTGTAGGTTACTACAAGAGAGCACACAAAATTTCGCTTAAATCGAACCAAACATTTCCGAGATCTGGCGTTTCTGAAAATTGGGGTAAGGGGGAGGGTCCGCTCCCCCACCAGATATCAAAATATGTAGAACCCTATTTTCACCACCGGATCATTAGGCACCATCAGTGCAAATTTCAAGAAAATCGGTTCAGCCGTTTCTGAGTCTATAAGGAACACACAAACATACAAACAAAAAATTGATTTTTATATTGGGTTGCCCAAAAAATAATTGCGGATTTTTCATATAGTCGGCGTTGACAAATTTTTTCACAGCTTGTGACTCTGTAATTGGATTCTTTCTTCTGTCAGTTATCAGCTGTTACTTTTAGCTTGCTTTAGAAAAAAAGTGTAAAAAAAGTATTTTTGATTAAAGTTCATTCTAAGTTTTTTAAAAATGCATTTACTTTCTTTTAAAAAATCCGCAATTACTTTTTGGGCAGCCCAATAGATAAGATAGATAGATAAGATCAGGTTCTTAACCGATTTGGACCATACTTCGCATAGTTTTTGGAAGTCATAACAGTATAATGTGTAAAATTTCAGACTAATCGGACAAAAATTGCGGCTTCCAGGGGCTCAAGAAGTCAAAACGGGAGATCGGTTTATATGGGAGCTGTATCAAGCTATTGATCGATTCCGACCATATCAGACACGTATGTTGAAGGTAATGAGAGAAGCGGTTGTACAAAATTACTGCCAAATCGGAGGAGAGTGGCGCCCTCTAGAGGCTCAAGAAGTCATTATCCAAGATCGGTTTATATGACAGCTATATCACTAAAATCCGATTTTATGACATTAGAAGATCAGGTTTATATACAAAGAATACGAAATCATCAAAAATTTTTTGAAAACGAAGATATCTGCAAAATTATAAATACCCAGCTTTTGGCTATCAATGGGTAAATACCCGGATATTTATCACCCAATTTATCGGGTAAATACCTTTTGGGTATTTACCTACTACCCATCTTGAGACGATCAAGAATATATTTACTTTATGGGGTCTTAGACGAAAATTTTGAGGTCTTACAAACGGAATGACTTGATTAGTATACCGCCATCCAATGGTGGAGGGTATAAAAATGCCCACCACAATCAATGATAGGGACTTTTAATGTCCCCTTCGCTTCTTATGAAACTCTTGCCACAAAATTTTTCGAAATTTTTTCGAAATTTTTTCAAACCACTGTTCCCATAAGTATGTTGTCAATGTCGAAATTACATTTTCATGTATTCATCTTACAATACTTTGACGAAGTTGTATTTCATATAACAAAACAAAAAAAAAGCAAAAAATATTTAAACATTCATGCATTACATCTTGGCAAACTGCATGTGTTATTCTAGGGTCTATTGTTTGGGCTTCTTGTTGTTTGTTAAGAAAATAAGATGTTACTACAATGACCGATTGTAGTTTGATTGTGCCTAGACAAACGAACTTCCAACCATCCATCTAGCCATCTAAGCAAATGTAGATAAGTGTCTGTTTTAGGGGTGGCTACGGCATAATTGCCAATTGCTCATTTAATTTCAAATGAATTGCCCAACAACTACAACACACAATGGGAAATGTAGGTCTTCATAGGAAAAAAAAACCTAAAAACTAGACTAATCCAGCAAAAAAAGGGAGCAATCAGCAGCAATAGCACTTACTAATCAAAAACATGTTCGTCCTTTTATTGCTACATTATCAGCAACCAAAAAATAACAACAAAAATAAAATAAATGTAAAGTAGATGTAAAAAGGACATCACTCACGCGCATACTCACCTTTATTCTCATGCTTCTAGGTAACAATGAATTCATTAAAATGTGAAAACTAGCCAATTTTCTTTGGAAAATGTTCATCATTCGTCAGTTTGGGGTTACGTTTAAATGTCCGAAAGGTATCACCGTTTTATGGGCAAATTTAAATGTTGGATTGCCCAAATGATGCGAGAGATGCTGAGCATCATCATCATGGATCAAATGGCTAAGCAATGATTGCTTTAACAAGCAATTTATTTTTATGCTACCTTTTTTTGGAGGGCATCTATGACTTCTATTTAGGTTGACTTTATATTGGCCATATAACACACGATTCGTTTAAGAGAACATTTTTGGTGAAATGTCAGAAAATTTGCATATTTTTATGAAGCTGTCTGCATCAGGAATTGCAAGAAAACTAAAGGAAATTGAGAAAAAATCTAACAAGAACAAGTAAGAGCGTGCTAAGTTCGACCGGACCGAATCTCATATACCCTCCACCATAGATCGCATTTGTCGAGTTATTTGCGCGTAATCTCTTTTTAGACAAACAAAGAATAATGAATAAGAACTGTTATGCTATTGGAGCTATGTCAAGTTGTAGTCCGATTTGGAGCATAAATGAATTGAATGCTAAACATTGTAGAAGTAATTGTGTTAAATTTCAGGTCTTTCGAATAAGAATTGCAACTTGTAGGGGCTCGTGTAGCAAAATCGGAAAATCGGTTTATATGGGAGTTGTATCAAGCTAAAGATCGATTTAGACCATATTTCACATGTATGTTGAAGGTCGTGGGAGAAGCAGTTGCACAAAATTTAAACTAAATTGGATAATAACTCAGCCCTCTAGATGCTCAAGAATTCAAGATCCGATTTGCTCCAAACTAAGCACAGTTGTTGGAAGTCATAACAAAACACCTCATGCAAAATTTCAGTCAAATTGGATGAGAATTGCGCTCTCTAGCCGCTCAAGAAGTCAAGATTCGAGATCGGTTTATATGGCATCTATACCAGATAATGAACCGATTTGAATTACATATAAGAACAGTTGTTTGAAGTCATAATAAAAAACGTCATGGAATATTTCAATCAAATCGGATGAGAATTGCGCCCTCTAGAGGCTCAAAAAGTCAAGACCCAAGACCGGTTTATATGGCAGCTATATCAGGTTATTGACCGATTTGAACTGTTCTTAGCACAGTTGATGAAAGTCATAACACATCATGCAAAATTTCAGCCAAATCGGATGAGAATTGCGCCCTCTAGTGGTTCAAGAAGTCAAGACCTCAGATCGGTTTACATGGTAGCTAAATCAGGTTATTGACCGATTTAAACCTAACTTAGCACAGTTGTTGAAAGTCATAGCGAAACACGTCGTACAAAATTGTATTCCAATCGGATGAGAATTGCGCCCTCTAGAGGCTCAAGAAGTCAAGACCCAAGATCGGTTTATATAGCAGCTATATCAGGCTATTGACCGATTTAAATCTCACTTATCACAGTTGTTGGAAGTCATAGCGAAATACGTCGTCCAAAATTTCATTCCAATAGGATAAGAATTACGCCCTCTAGAGGCTCAAGAAGTCAAGATCCAAGATCGGTTTATATGACAGCTATATTAATTTAAATACCGATTTGTGCCAAACTAGGCACAGTTGTTGGAAGTCATAACAAAACACCTCATTCAAAATTTCATCGGTTTATATGGCAGCTATACCAGATTATGAACCGATTTAAATCTAACTTAGCACAGTTGTTGAAAGTCATAGCGAAACACGTCGTACAAAATTTTATTCCAATCGGATAAGAATTGCGCCCTCTAGAGGCTCAAGAAGTCAAGACCCAAGATCAGTTTATATAGCAGCTATATCAGGCTATGACCCGATTTGAACCTAACTTAGCACAGTTGTTGGAAGTCATAGCGAAATACGTCGTCCAAAATTTCATTCCAATAGGATAAGAATTACGCCCTCTAGAGGCTCAAGAAGTCAAAATCCCAGATCGGTTTATATGGCAGCTATATCAAAATATGGACCGATTTAGCCCATTTACAATCCCAGCCGACCTTCACTAAGAAAAAGAATTTGTGAAAAATTTCAAGCGCCTAGCTTTACTCCTTCGAAATTTAGAAAACATACTTAGCGCAGTTGTTAGAAGTGATGCGAAAATAGCACGTGGAAAATTTCAGTTAAATCGGACGAGATTTGCGCCCTCTAGAAGCTCAAGAAGTCAGGACCCCAGATCTGCTTATATGGCAGCTATATAAAAACATGGACCGATTTAGCCCATTTACAATCCCAACTGACCTTCACTTATAAAAAGTATTTGTGAAAAATTTCAAGCGCCTAGCTTTACCCCTTCGAAATTTAGCGTGCTTTCGACAGACAGACGGACGGCCATGGATAGATCGGCTTAAAATGACATGACGTTCAAGAATATATATGTACTTTGTGGGGTCTGAGAAGCATATTTTGAGGTGTAACAAATAGGATGACGAAATTTGTATACCCCCATCCTATGGTATAGTAAAGAACCGATAAAGACTATTTAAACCTTATACATCGCAGGCCACCGTAGCACAGAGGTTTGCATGTCCGCCTATGACGCTGAAAGCCTGGGTTCGAATCCTGGCGAGACCATCAGAAAAAATGTTCAGCGGTGGTTTTCCCCTCCTAATGCTGGCAACATTTGTGAGGTACTATGCCATGTAAAACTTCTCGCCAAAGAGGTGTCGCACTGCGGCACGCCGTTCGGACTCGGCTATAAAAAGGGGGCCCCTTATCATTGGGCTTAAACTTGAATCGGACTGCACTCATTGATATGTGAGAAATTTGCCCCTGTACCTAAGTGGAATGTTCATGGGCCAAATTTGCATTTGCAAACCTTATACAAGATAGACACTTTTCCGAGACTCATAAGATAAAATATGGTAAAACCCCAGAATCGAAATTTACATACCCACCATTATTGGTATACACCATCTTTCATTGAGTATTTTTAAAAATATTCCCAAAAAATCTGTTTTTGCGCTATCTCTAACTTTGGTTGTTTCTTTGTCTAGCTGAAACCAATAGGCTTTGATTTTGCTTCTATTTAGAAAATAAATCAAAATAAAAACCTTTTTAAAAAGTTAAGGGATACGTGGTGAGCTATAAATGCATTCGGCAGCATATAGAAATCGCGATTTCGTAGCTGACCAAAGCTTCCTCATCAGTCCGTTAATTCCTAAAAGAATCCATGCTATAAATACATTGGGCAGAACTACAGAGATTTTGCGATTTTTTGCGATTTCGAAGCTGACCAAGCTTCATCATCAGTCCGCTAAAGCCCAGAAAGATTACCTACCCTCCACCTACTCACTAATTAGTGAGTTGCTTAATGGTAGAAAGATTCCTCTTAGAGACGAACATTGGGTCTATAATATCAGGAAGGTACCCTAATATGATTCAATGTTCGCCTCAAAGAGGAATGCTTCTATCATTGCACAGCTCACTAATTAGTGAGTAGGTGGATGGTAGGTAATCTTGTTGGGGTTTAACGGACTGATGAGGAAGCTTGGTCAGCTTCGAAATCTAAAAAAAATCACAAAATCTCTCTAGTCTTGTCCAAAGCATTTTTAGCACACTACATATGCCTTAACTCTTTAAAAAGGGTTTTATTTTGTTGTCTATTCTAAATAAAAGCAAAACCCAAGGCTAGAATTCAGAATTCAGTATTCTTTTAGTTTTAATCTAACGACTTTTAGTTTGCATAATTTTGCTTGGCACTGTAGTGTATCAGTATCATAAACCATCGCCTTTGGCTCTTCACCACTGGGTCGTTGTCATAAACTAAACGCAACTAAACTTACTCAGAATTGGTTGTAAATCCTTGACATTTCAACAATGAATTCATAAAATTATAAACAACTAAAAAAGATAACTCGACAAAAAGAGGAGAGCTCGGAAGAAAAAAAAGAAACATAAAACACGATAAATAACTTCATTTCGTAAATAAACCAAACTCCTGGCAATAAGTTGTAGTTGGCGGCAGAGAAGCAGAAGAATCAACTAAAGAAAGTTCATTTGTTCTTTTGCAGAGCGGAGGGACAGACAAAGACAGTATAAGTCATAGTTTTGGTAGTTGTATGTTTCTCGGATGTATAAAATGAAATATGTGCTTGTTTAAATGGTGGAGCTTGTATAACATGTCTGTAATACACTGAGAAAAAAATGAAACAAAATAAATTAAAATTAAAATTCGAATTAAAATTTAAGTTAATATTAAATTTAAAATTTAAATTAACATATAAATTAAAATTAAATACGATATGAAATGAAATGAACTAAAATGAAATGAAATGAAACGAAGAGAAAATAAATGAAATGAAATAAAAAGATATGAAATGAAATGAGGAGAAAAGAAATGAAATGAAATGATATGAAATATGATGAAATTAAATGAAATGAAATGAAATGGAATAAATTGAAATGAAATGAAATGGAATGAAATGAAATGAAATGGAATGGAATTGAATGAAATGATATGAAATGATATGAAATGAAATGAAATGAATTGACATGAAATGAAATGAAATAAAATGAAATGAAATGAGATGAAATGAAACGAAATGATATGATTTGAAATGAAACGAAATCAAATGAAATGATATGAAATGAAATGATATGGAATGAAATGAATTGAAATGAAATTATCTTATATACCCTCCACCATGGATCGCATTTGTCGAGTTCTTTGGGCGATATCTCTTTTTAGGCAAACAGAAAATAATGGATAAGAATTGTTATATAGCATATAGCATGAGATATATCAAGTTATAGTCCGATTTGGACCATAAGTGAACTGAATGTTGAAGAACTTAGTAGAAGTCATTGTTTAATATTTCAGTTCATTTGGATAAGAAAAGCGGCTTGTATGGGCTTAAGAAGCAGGATCGCCTTTTAGTGGAGCTGTATAGGAATAAAGATCGGTTAAGACCATATTGGATACGTATGTTGAAGGTCATGGGAGAAGCCGTTGTACAAAATTTAAGCAGAATCGGATAAGAATTGCGCCCTCTAGAGGCTTAAGAAGTTAAGATCACAGATCGGTTTATATGGCAGCTATATCAGGTTATGTACCGATTAGAACCATATTTGTCGCAGGTGTTGGAAGTAATAACAAAATACTTCATGCGAAATTTCAGCCAAAGCGGATAAGAATTGCGCCCTTTAGTGGCTCAAGAAGTCAAGAGCTAAGATTGATTTATATGACAGCTATATCAAGTTATGGACCGATATGAACCATACTTCACACTATTGTTGGAATTCATAATAAACAACATCGTGCGAATTCGCAGCCAAATCGGATGAGAATGGCGCACCCTATTGGCTCAAGAAGTCAAGACTCAAGATCGATACATATGGCAGCTATATCAAAACATGTGCCGATTTGAACCATAATCAGCACAGTTGTTTAAAGTGTTACTTAAACACTACGTGACAAATTTTAGCCAAATCAGATAAGAATTGCGCCCTCCAGATGCTCAAGAAGTCAAGACCTAAGATCGGTTTATATGGCAGCTATAACAAAACATGGACCTATTTGGCCCAATTACAATCCAAACCGACCAACACTTATAAGAAGTGTTGGCGTGCTTTCAACAGACTGACGGACGGAAAGACGGACGGACATGGCTAGATCGTCTTAAAATGTCATGACGATCAAGAATGTATATACTTTATGGGGTCTTAGAGTCATATTTCGAGTTGTTACAAATGGAGTGACGAAATTAGTATAAACTCCATCCCATGATGGAGGGTATAATAACACCTCGAAATATTCGCCCAATTAAGTACACATATTCTTGATGGCCTCGACGTTCTGAATCGATCTAGCCATGCCCGTCCGTCCATCCCTCTGTCGAAATCACCATAGCGGTCGAACGCGTAAATCTGGCCTCTTGAAATGTTGCTCAAATACTTAGTATTGATGTAGGTCGTTGGGGATTGCAAATGGGACATATTTGGTTTAGATTTAGATACCGATCACCCGATTTGACTGCTTGTGCCCCTGGAAGCCGTTAATTTTGCCCGATCTGGCTGAAATGTTGCACGTAGAGTTCTGTTATGACTTCCAACAACTGTGCTTGGTACGGTCTAAAGAGGTCTATAACCTGATATAGCTCCCATATAAACCGATCTCCCGATTTGACTTCTTCAGCCCTTACAAGCCACAATTGTATTTGCATATGGTTTTCCGTTATGACTTCTAACATTTGAGCCCAGTTCAATCCAAATCGGTCTATAACCTGATATAGCTCCAATGAAAAGCGGTCTTTGGTTCATCCTTGCTCGGTTCCCAGAAACTGGGAACCGGTTTGACAGTTATTGACATATTTGACAAGATTCGGCCTGGCCGAACTTAGCACGCTTTTACTTGTTTAATTTGAGTCAATCAATTTATTTTAACTTTAAAAATTTCTCCCTGTGTAATAAATAAAAACTGCAAGAAGTATGGCAAGAGTTACAATACCACATGTAATACACGTGGAGGTTGATATAATTTAAGACTTGTCTGGGGGAAAATACTGATGGTGATGAAGGCACTCAAGAATCCTTAAAGAAAATGGTACTTGAGACAACAAGCATAAGAATCGTAGAAAATATTGCTGCGCTAGTTTTTTTTATGGATATTTCGACGGTAGCCGAAAATGGTAACGGCTTCTCCCTCTCCAGCCCTTATACGAAGAAAGGAAAAAGAGTAACATCCACGTTACAAAACTACACAAAAACAAATAACATAAACTAAAAAGTAATAAAATTTGGATATTTCAGACATGTTAACAGTTTTCTACAGATTTCCTCTTCCTTGCCAAAAATATAAAAAGAAAAATCGTAAAAAAAACTTCAGCGCCAAAAAAATCACATAAAAAATCTAAAACATAAAGTGAGACAAGATAAAATCGTATAACAGCACAATTTCTCTTTTCCTATCGTGTCAAACGATGGCTTAGAAGGACATAGATTTTCTAGATCTCCTGCAGATAAATCAAATGTGGACTATGGCTACAACGCCAGGTTACAACAACAACTACAACATTATTGTTATTAACTTTTACAGCGACATTTGTTAGATTTGTCCATTGTGTTGTCTTGCCTTGTGGTTTGGCTTGGGTTGGGCCCCTTGGGATGTAACAAAACAACCACCAAATAAATAGTCGTATCTTATCCTTGTTTAGTATCTACGTTTATGAGGAATTTCGCCATGAAATGTATTTTAGATTCCCAAAATTGCCATAGAATTTAAACGATGCCATTATTCATGAGAATTGTAAATGTGTTGACCTGATTTTTTATAGGTTTTATGGCGTTTTTGGTTTCTTAGTTACATCTAAAGTGCAGAGGGTCAGTTAGTGGAAGGACGTTTTTTGTGAAATATAACACGTAAAAAACTGTGAAAAAGGAAATTTATGCATAAAAAAACCATAATAAATAGCTTATTTTTAATGAAAGATTTATTGCAAATTTTGATTGAAAGTAAATAATGTAATATTAAGAAATTTGATGTGTAAGAAGCCCATGGCAAAAGAAATTGCGGTCGATATGGTGGCTATATTAACAAGTAAATAGGCATTAATTCGGTCGGGCCGAACTTTAGATACCCACTACCTCGGGTATATATGTAAACCAGTTTCCGTCATAATTTGGTGAAAAATGCATAAGTTATGCCCCCATAGCAGCTTTATTATACCCACCACCGAAAGATGAGGGTATATTCATTTTGTCATTCCGTTTGCAGCATATCGAAATATTCATTTCCGACCCTAAAAATTCTTGATCAGCGTAAAAATCTAAGACGATCTAGCCAGGTCCGTCCGTCTGTCCGTCTGTCTGTTGAAATCACGCTACAGTCTTCAAAAATAGAGATATTGAGCTGAATCTTTGCACAGATTCTTTTTTGTCCATAAGCAGGTTAAGTTCGAAGATGGGCTATATCGGACTATATCTTGATATAGCGCCCATATAGACCGATCCGCCGATTTAGGGTCTTAGGCCCATCAAAGCCACATTTATTATCCGATTTTGCTGAAATTTGGGACAGTGAGTTGTCTGAGGCCCTTCGGCATCCTTCGTCAATTTGGCCCAGATCGGTCCATATTTGGATATAGCTGCCATATAGACCGATCCTCCGATTTAGGGTCTTAGACCCATTAAAGCCACATTTATTATTTATATATATTTATATTATCTGATTTTGCTGAAATTTAGGACAGTGAGTTGTGTTGGCCCCTTCAACATCCTTCGTCAATTTGGCTCAGATCGGTGCAGATTTGGATATAGCTGCCATATAGACCGAACCTCCGATTTAGGGTCTTAGACCCATAAAAACTACATTTATTATCCGATTTTGCTGAAATTTGGGACAGTGAGTTGTGTAAGGCCCTTCGACGTCCTTCGTCAATTTAGCTCAGATCGGTCCAGATTTGGATATAGCTGCCATATAGACCGATCCTCCGATTTAGGGTCTTAGACCCATAAAAGGCTCATTTATTGTCCGATGTCGCCGAAATTTGGGACAGTGAGTTAAGTTGTGCCCCTTGAAATACTTCTGCATTATGGCCCAGATCGGTCCATATTTGGATATAGCTTCCATATAGACCGATCTATCGGTTTTAGGTTTTGGGCAAATAAAAGCCGCATTTATTGTCCTAATTGCCGAAATTTGGGACAGAGTGTTAAGTTAAGCCCCTTCACATATTTCTGCAATTTGAGGCCAATGGCAATATGGGGTTCATATATATGAGAATAGAGAACGTTGCTGATATATTTTCAGGGCTTAGTGATTGGGGGACCGCCTCACCCCCGAAAACACTCCTAAATCAGACATCATGAGAATATCGGGCTGAAATAAAGTATTTTAAGAATGGAGTACACCTTATATCGAAACTTAAATTCGATAAAGATCATGTGGGATTTATATCAAGGCACTTGACTCTGAACGCCGGGTTCGAATCCTGGCGAAAATTTCAGCGTTGATTGTCTCTTCCTAATGCTGGATAACATTTGTGAGGTACTATGCTATGTAAAAGCTTCTCTCCAAAGAGGTGTCGCACTGCGGCACGCTGTTCGAACTCGGCTATAAAAAGAAGGCCCCTTATCATTGAGTTTAAACTTGAATCGCGCAACACCCATTGATATGTGAGAAGTTTGCCCTTGTTGCTTAGTGGAAATTTCATGAGCAAAATTTGGAATTTGCAATTAGTCCAAAATTGCGGCTACTACAGCCATAAGATGCCATATCGGATGACAGATGTGTATGGAGCTATATCTAAATCTGAATCGATTTTGTTAAAAATCAATAGCGTTTGTCCTTTGACCAAAATAGTGACTTGTGCAAAATGTCGATTTTGTTAAAAATCAATAGCGTTTGTCCTTTGACCAAAATAGTGACTTGTGCAAAATGTTATCTTGGTAATCGAACAACAAATGCGAGCTGTACCTTGATCACAACAATACATGGACAGACAGATAGACGGACAAAGAGAAATTGAGTCGGGAAGTGATACTTAGTTGATCGGTACACTTATCAATGGGTCTAGATGTTCTCCTTCTTTGGGTTGCAAAAAAATGCAAAAAGTTATCACACAGTGGTGGTGTAGGATATAAACCCTCTGACTGCCTGGGCTTAATGAAACTCCCTATTTGCTTCTGATTTAATTAGAATTCACAATCACCACTGATTTCAAACATGTGCCTATAATTAAACGACATGTTCCCAACCATTGTGCTGGTCATGCCAAACTGTCCATCTTCAAAACAATGCCCAACTGATTACAAATTAACATACATATGTGATGTTACCAAAAAAAAAAATCGAACAATTGGAACAAATTATCCACCACAACTCTTTTTTTTTTGAAGCATCATCATTATAAGATCCATTTTCAACTAGCCCAATGGCCATAGAAAAGGCTTTCCCAAATCCTCAACTCTCCCAAATTCATTCTCATTAAGCATTTACCACACATTTTGCTCAACATTAACAACAGAAGTCCAATTCCACCCCCATATCATTTGGAATTTTCCTGCAAAACCTTTTTGATTTGTTAGTTTATCAACGCCGGAAGACTTTATTATACTTAAATTAGATTTGATTTCATATCAGTGTGATCAGTTAATTTTATTGTCATCATTCATTACTACGAGGACGGTGGATGGGAACCACCCCTTGTTGTAAGGCCTCATAACATTGTGCAACAGCAAATTGAGGAACGACGAAAATTTGCCATACCATGTTGGCCGCTCTTACCACATCATTTTACACTCTGCAACCCAATCATTAGACGCCATTTTGTTTCGTCTTCCATTCCTAAGGGTATAATTTCATATTTCATCCTTAGCTGGAGTTTTTCTCTATTTTTTGGCATTTGGTTGCGGTATTAGAATGTAAGTCGGCCGCTTGATGTGATACTTGATATAGGCAAACGGTATGGACGGTTTAATGACTTGCCTTTCCTGGCAGCAGCCGACTGCTGCTGCTCTCTCCTTTTGGTCCTTTTGTTTAATTTTGATGTCCTTTTGGTTTGGTTGGATTTTCTTTGGCTTTTCGTTGTCTTTTGGCAGTCATAAAATAAATGAATTGCTATATTGTTGCTTGATTGCCTTGTTATTTATTTCATAACAAATGGAACAAAGCCGGCAATAATGACTTTTGCCAGTTTCCAAATTGTTTGCCACTCGTTAATATAAAGATTGTGATGTTGTTGTTGTTGCCAACATTGTTCTCGGCTATATATTGCCAAAAAGGGGTGAATTATAGTTAAGTGCACAATATTCTATGACAGTGGAAACATTTGGCTACGAACTATTAGAAACTACTCAGATCTTTCAAACTGACATAAAAAATTGGGTTGAAGCATCTAAGATTTCAACTCGCCCCAGACCACAATGGACAAACTCCTGGGCCTGTATTCCACTTTTTGTGTGATGTAACAAAAACAAGTAAAAAGGCGTTAAGTTGGGCCGGGCCGAACTTTAGATACCCACGACCTCAGGTATATATGTAAACCACCTTTCATCAAAATCCGGCGAAAATTGCATACCTTATGTCGCATAGCATATCGAAATATGTTCCGATTTGGACCAAATAATAAAAAGTACAGTAGCTATATCTAAACATAAACGGATCTGAACCAATATACGACACGAATGTCGAAAAGCCTAACATAAGACTATGTGTCAAATTTCAGTGAATTCGGATTATAAATGCGCCTTTAATGTGGCCAAGACTTTAAATCGAGATATCGGTCTACATGGCAGCTATATCGAAATCTGCACCGATTTGGGCCAAGTTGCAGAAAAATGTCGAAGAGCCTAACACAAAGCACTGTCCCAAATTTCGGCGATATCGGACAATAAATGCGCCTTTTATGGCCCCAAAACCTAAAACCGGGAAATCGGTCTATATGCTATATTCAAATCTGCACCGATCTAAGCCAAAATGAAGAAGGACCTCGAAGTAAATAAACTCAATGCTTCAAATTTCAGCGACATCGGCAATAAATGCGTCTTTTATGGCCCCAAAACCAAAAACCGAGAGATAGGTCTATATGACAGCTATATCCAAATCTGGACCGATATGTGTCATATTGCAGATGTATGTTAAGGTGCTTAACTTAACTCACTGTCCCAAATTTCGGCGACATTGGACAATAAATGCGCCTTTTATGAGACCAAAACCTTAAATCGAGAGATCGGTCTATATGGCACCCATATCCAAATCTGAACCGATCAGGGCCAAATTGACGAAGGATGTCGAAGGGGCTTAAGTTTACTCACTGTCTCAAATTTCGGCGACATCGAACAATAAATGCGCCTTTTATGGCCCTAAAACCTAAAGCCGAGATATCGGTCTATATAGCAGCTATATCCAAATCTGGACCGATTTGTGTCATATTGCAGGATTATGTCAAGGGTCTTAAGAAAACTCACTGTACCAAATTTCAGCGACATCGGACAATAAATGCGCCTTTTACGGCCCTAAAACCTAAAGCCGAGATATCGGTCTACATAGCAGCTATATCAAAATCTGGACCGATCTGTGCCATATTGCAGAAGTATGTCAAGGCACTTAAGCTAACTCACTGTCCCAAATTTTGGCGACATCGGACAATAAATGCGCCTTTTATGGGCCCAAAACCATAAATCGAGAAATCGGTCCATAAGGCAGCTATATCCAAATCTGGACCGATCTGGGCCATACTGCTGGAGTATGTCGAGGGGCTTAAATTATCGCATTGTCCCAAATTTCGGCGACATCGGACAATAAATGCGCCTTTTATGGGACCAAAACCGTAAATCGAGAAATCGGTCTATATGGCAGCTATATCCAAATCTGAACCGATCAGGGCCAAATTGCAGAAGTATGGCAAGGGGTTAAGTTAACTCACTGTCCCATATTTCGTCGACATCGGACAATAAATGCGTATTTTATGGGACCAAAACTTTAAATCGAGAGATCGGTCTACATGGCAGCTATATCCAAATCTGGACCGATCTGTGCCATACTGCAGGAGTATATCAAGGGGCTTTAGTTAACTCATTGTCTACAAATTTCGGCGACATCGAACAATAAATGCGCCTTTTATGGTCCCAAAACTTAAAACCGAGAGATCGGTCTATATGCCAGCTATATCCAAATCTGAACCAATCAGGGCCATATTGCAGAAGTATGTCAAGGGGCTTTAGTTTACTCACTGTCCCAACTTTCGGCGACATCGGACAATAAATGCGCCTTTTATGGCCCCAAAACCTAAAACCAAGAGATCGTTCTATATGGCAGCTATATCCAAATCTGAACCGATCAGAACCAAATTAAAGAAGTATATCGAAGGGCTTAAGACAACTCACTGTCCCGAAATTCAGCAAAATCGGATAATAAATGCGCCTTTTATGGCCCCAAAACCTAAAACCGAGAGATCGTTCCATATGGCAGCTATACCCAAATCTGATACTGCAGGAGTATGTCAAGGGGCGTAAGACAACTCACTGTCCCAAATTTCGGCGACATCGAACAGTAAATGCGCCTTTTATGGGCCAAAACAGTAAATCGGTCTATATGGCAGATATATCCAAATCTGAACCGATCAGGGCCAAATTGACGAAGGATGTCGAAGGGCCTAACGCAACTCACTGTCCAAAATTTCATCAAAATCGGATAATAAATATGGCTTTTATGGGCCTAAGACCCTAAATCGGCGGACCGGTCTACATGGCACCTATAACCAAATCTAGCCGATCTAGCCTTACACAACTCACTGTCCCAAATTTCATCAAAATCGGATAATAAGGATCGGTCTATATGGCTATATCAAGATATAGTCCATCTTCGAACTTAACCTTCTTATGTCTTCTTCTATGTCTGATATACCCTCCACCGTTCGGATAAGGATTTCGCCTTGTAGGGCTCAAGGAGCAAAATCGAGAGATTGGTATATATGGGAGCTGTATCAAGCTATAGATCGATTTAAACCATATTGCACATGTATAGTGAAGGCCATGGAAGAAGAAGTCAAGGTCCCAGTTCGGTTTATATGGCAGCTATATCAGGTTATGTACCGATTTTGACCAAACTCAGCACAGTTGTTGGAAGTTATACCAAAACACCAAATCGGATGAGAATGGCACCTTCTAAAAGCTCAAGATATCAAGACCCAAGATTGTTGTATATGGCAGCCATATCAGTTTATGAACCGATTTTGACCATACTCAGCACAGTTGTTGGAAGTCATAATAAAACACATCATGTAAAAGTTTAGCCAAATCGGATAAGAATTGCGCCCTCTAGTGGCTGAAAGAGTCAAGATCCAAGATCGGTTTATATGGCATCTATAACAGGTTATGGACCAATTTGGACCATACTTCGCACACATTTTGGAAGTGAATTGCGCCTTCTAAAAGCTCAAGAAGTCAAGACCCAAGATCGGTTTATATGGCAGCTATATCAAAACTTGGACCGATTTGGCCCATTTACAAGCCCAACCAACCTACACCTATAAGAAGTTTTTGTGCAAAATTTCAAGGGTTGGCGTGGACGGACGGACAGACCGACGAACATGGCTAGTTCGACTTAAAATGTCATGACGATCAAGAATATATAAACTTTATGGGGTCTTAGATGCATATTTCGAGGTGTTACAAACAGAATGACGAAAAAGTACACCCCCAACCTATGGTGGAGGGTACAAAAAGAATCTGTGCAAAGTTTCAGCTCAACATCTCTATTTTTAAGGATTTCAACAGACAGACGGACGGACATGTCTAGATCGTCTTAGATTTTTACGCTGATCAAGAATATATATTCTTCATAGGGTCGGAAATGGATATTTCGATGTGTTGCAAACGGAATGACAAAATGACACACCCCATCCTTGGGTGGTGGGTATAAAAAAATTAGCCCGGATTAGCCAATGATAGGAATATCGCGCTCCTCGAATAATGTCTCAACGAAGTTGGCGAAATTCTGGTATCGTACCTACATTCAAGTGGTGGAATCTGTTATCCTCATACCCACTGTGGCCTGTTACCAAATCGGTTCCCGGCACAGGATAGTTGTGAGCACCACACAAGCTGGAGCATTGAGGTTCGATCTGTGTGGTGTTCATTGCTGTCACGAGAAGATTAGCTGCGGGCTACCGGGCGCGCCCACAGGTTGCGGATGGTGGAATGCTGCAGTCGCGGACAATCAGCGGTATCGAATGGAGAGTCTCAGTGAGAGGTCGGGTGGCACCGGCTCTTGCACAAATACTGAGTGCCTACCATGCTCGATATAACAAGGCGACTTATTGGCGCCTTTAAATAATCAATGACCAAACTGTTCCCGAGGCGATCGGTCCTTTGGACGGGAACGAGCTTGCTCACCTACAGGAGTTAGACGAGGATCGCCACCTCCACATGAAAATGTGGTTACAACAACAACCAAATCGGTTACCAGGGACCATACGCCTACTCCTTTTCCTCTTTGTCTTACGTTTTCTGAGCTGCAATTCTGATTCTGCTAAGTCGTCAAAAGATTAACTCTGGAAGTGATATTATAGTCGTGCAGAAAAAAATTTGCATTAAATGGCTCACAAAATGCTAATTTTGCCCATGAAAATTCCACTAAGGAACAGGGGCAAACTTCTCACATATCAATGAGTGCAGTCCGATTCAAGTTGAAGCTCAATGATAAGGGGCCTACTTTTTATAGCCGAGTCCGAACGGCGTGCCGCAGTGCGACACCTCTTTGGAGAGAAGCTTTACATGGCACAGTACCTCAGAAATGGTGCCAGCATTAGCAGGGGAAAACCACCGCTGAAATTTTTTCTGATGGTCTCGCCAAGATTCGAACCCGTTCAGCGTCATAGGCGGACATTCTAACCTCTGCGCTACTGGCCTAAATGGCACACTCATAAAAATATCACGAAATTGTCCCACTGTGGCCAATCAGTTTTATAATTTCCTTCATTTGGCTTCTGTCGGTTACATTTTATCCAAGAATTGTTCCACCACTCCATTCATTACATGAGCAAAGTTGACTGTCAGCTACTTAATTTTAAAAACATTCCGCAAAATTTACTATATCCGCACACACACACACACACGCACACTCTTACCCCAGCTCACCGTTTTTGAATGCCATACAACATTGCTAGAATAATTGTCCTAAAAGGCAATAGATTAGCTGAGAATGGAAAAGGCGCACACACAAACAGGACAAGGGAAGGGAAAAATGTTTGAAAACGTCTGGTGAGAGTGCGGGGTAGAACAATAAGCAGCACAATGACAACGCAATTCACATTTTATTACCATCGTCATTATAATCTGCCATTCTTTGTTTCCCGCTGCCATTATTATTCGCCATTTAAATAATTTCAGCTCATGCAGCGACATTTTGCTCTATCGCATTGGGTTTTTGTGTTTTTGCTACATTTAACCCTCACCCAGCCAGCCATGTTTTTCAAATTCCCTTTGGCTGTGCTGCTATGGCATGCCATGGTTTTATGTTTATTTTTTCTAAGCTACAACTGCCGCCGCCGGTACTGCTGCTGCTACTACTTTTGCCACCGTTGTCGCCGCGTGTGCCCCATAATGGCAATTTTAATATTTGTCATATCTCGAGGATTTCCAAAGGACATCATTCTTCCAAGGGATGTTGGTGGGGTAGTGGTGGTGGTGGGGGTATAAATAAATGATGGCAATTTACTCATAACCATTTTTTCGAGGGCGAAATTCATCCCCTACAAAAACAGTAGCAGCAGCCAAATATCATTTTGGCAGACTTGCGAAGCAGAAAAAAAAACAAATTTTTGGCGTAGCCGCTGATCTGGGATTAGGGAACATCATCAACATTTGATTGCTACAAATACTGCCACCACTTTACGCTCATGAGCACAACAAATGATACGAATTTAACAACGGTTTTCCTTACTCTAAGTACGATGATAAGTGTGGAGTGGGTTTTGGTAATGGTGCCAGAGTTGCCAATTTTGACAAAAACTTCTTAGAAACAAAACAAGTAAAAGCGTTTTAAGTTCGGCCAGGCCGAATCTTGGGAATCTACCACCAAGGATTCTGCTAAAAATTCATACAAAATAAATGTAGTTGAAGGGCACAATTTTATTCTACATACAAACCAGCAAAAAATAAAGCTTGTAGGAACCGAACAAGGATGATCGAGGGACCGGTCTACGTGGGAGCTATTTCAGGTTATAAACCGATTTCAGCCAAATCGAACAAAAATTTCCACTCAAAAGGTCGGAGGCCACCTTAGGTCCGAGGTTAGCATGTCCGCATATGGTGCTGATGGCATGGGTTCGAATCCTGACGGGACCATCGGCTTTAAAGTAGAGGCCCCTTATCATAGAGCTTAAACTCGGTTTATGTGGGAGCTGTATCAGGTTTTGGACCGATTTGGACCGTACAAAGCACAGTTGTTGGAAGTCAAATCTGAACATTAGATGATCAATTTCAGCCAAATTAGACAAAAATTGCGAGTTATAAGGGCTTAAGAAGTCAAATCGGGAGATTGGTTAATATAAGAGCTACATCATGTTCTTGACCGATTTGGACCGTATTGGCACAGTTGTTCGAAGTCATAACAGAACACTACAAACAAAATTTCAGCCAAATCGGACAAAAATTGCGGCTTGTAAGGACTTAAGAAATTAAATTGGGAGATCGGTTTATATGAGAGCTATATCAGGTTAAAGACCGATTTGGACCGCAGTTGACACAGTTGTCGAAAGTCATAACATAAAACTACCTGCAAAATTTCAGCCAAATCGGATGAAATTGCGGAATCCAGGGGTCAAGTCAAATCTGGAGATCGGTTAATATGGAACATCGATATTAGGAATCTGTGCAAAATTTCAAGCGGCTAGCTTTTTGCGTTCGACTTCTATGGTGATTTCGACCGATAGACGGACGGTCAGACGGAAGAACATGGCTAGATCGATTCAGAACGACGAGACGATCAAGAATATATTTTCTATATATAGGATAGAAGAAAGTTTCGAGGTGTTACAAACAAAAAGTTTAGATTAGTATATCCCCATCCTATTGTAGTGGATATAACAATCAACTTTTGTTTGTTTGTTTATTTGAGCCGTATAGACTCAACAAGTAAGATACTTATTAGCGCAGTTGTTGGAAGTGATACCAAAGCACAACGTGCAAAATTTCAGTCAAATCGGATGAGAATTGCGCCCTCTAGAAGCTCAATAAGTCAAGACCCAAGATCGGTTTATATGGCAGCTGTATCAAAACATAGACCGATATGGCCCATTTACAGTCCGAACCGACCTGCACTAATAAGAAGTATTTTTGCAAAATTTCAGGTGGATAACTTCCCTATATTGGAATATTCATGGGCACATTTGCAAACTTTCTAAGAAATCCTATATTGGCAACTCTGTTCCGTCCTCTCAAAACACAATGGCGTCTCCATAAAGTAACAAGGATAACCATAGTCATTGTTGTTGTTTGTCTTTTGCTTGCCATATACTCAATGGTATTTCTTCTATGAAATTATCAACTCTGCCATAATGAGCTCAATGGCATAGAACTTTGTGTGTGTGTGTGTGCGTTTTCCACAATTCACAAAAGTATATCAGGGTGTCATTTGATTAAAATGCAAATGAAACAGCAACGTTGACAATAACAACAACTATAAGAATAATAAACGTACAAGCAGCAATGACAGACGTTGTGTTAACACACAAAAACGACTGTTATAATTCATTCCAATTAATTGTGATTTGTGAGAAAATTACAAAAAACGAGATTTTCAATGTGACCCTTATGAGAAGATTGTCGTCGCGGTGCTTGGTATTCTTTCATCCCCTTATATTAGATGCGATTGTTGTAAAAATATTCATGCTTTGGAAAGTTATATGGAACAGACGTAAAACTTTTTAAGTTTTAACGTCAAAGGGATAATGTTATTTTAAAGACTATAAGATTTTTGGTAGGGGTAGGAGTAGGAAAAGTTCAGCTAATACCAGTCCTAATAAGTGTTTCGAAATTTTATATAAAATAAAGCGTGATAAGTTCGGCCGTCCAAATCTTATATACCCTCTACCATGGATCGCATTTGTCCCGTTTTGCATGATTTATTTTATTCCCCCGAAATAATTTTTTCACTTGGAAAATTTCAATAAATATCCTGTAAAGGAAAAATTTTAATTAAAATTTGGGTCAGGACCCTCTAAAATTTTTTTCTAAATACAAAACTTTTAAGAACTTTCTCTAAAGCAACAAAGTTAAAATTTTTTTAATTACAAAATTTAGACACAACTTCAATAACTTTTTAACTAAATGAAAATAAATGTTTTTAAATCAGGCACTGGCTCCGCTAAATAATTTCTTCTAAAGACAAAATTTTAAATTTTCTCTAAAGACTAAATTTCAATGAAATTATTTTGACAAAATTTAAATGAAATTTTTTCTAGAGGCAAAATTTCAGCTTGAAATCCAGGGCCTCCTCGGAATTAGTTTTTTAAAGACAGCAAAAATACAATTTCAATGAAATTTTCTCCAAAGAAAATATTTGAATGCAACTCGCTCTAAACACTAAATTTCAATTCATTTTTTTACTAAAGGCTGGTGCCATGTTCTTTCTCAACGTTGAAAACCCAAACAAAAGAATAATGGATAAAAAATTGCTGTGTTATTGGAGGTATATCTGGTTATGAACCGTTTCGGGCCGTATTTGGGTTGCGTGTGGAGACCACAGAAATCGCCAAAGAACAAAAATACAGCCAAATAGGACAAGAATTGCGTTTTTTAGAGGCTCAAGAAATATAATAGGGAGATCACTTTATATGGGAGCTATACTAGGTTTTGGACCAATTCAGACCACACTTGGCACATCTGTTGAAAGTTATTTAATTTCAAAATTTCAGCGAAATCAGATAGTTTAGGTTAGGCGGAAAAGAGAGTGCCGCCCCATACCGCAATGGACATACACCTAAGCCAGTAATCGGCTTGTTGTGTGCTCTAATTAATAATAATTAATAACAAGTAAGAGCTTGATAAGTTCGGCCGGGCCGAATCTTATATACCCTCCACCATGCATCGCATTTGGCGAGTTCTTTGCGTCGTATCTCTTTTTAGGAAAACAAAGAATAATAAAGAAGGACTGTTATGCTATTGGAGCTATATCAAGTTATAGTCCGATTCGGACCATAAATGAATTGAATGCTGAATTTTGTAGTCATTGTGTAATATTTCAGTCCATTCGGATAAGAATTGGGGCCTTTAGGGGCTCGAGAAGCAAAATGGGGAGATCTGTTTAAATGAGAGCTGTATCAAACTAAAGATCGATTCAGACCATATTGCGCACGTTTATTAAGGGTCATGGAAGAAGCCGTTGTACAAAATTTGTGCTTAACCGGATGAGGCTCAAGAAGCCAAGATCCCATATCGGCTTAAATGACAGCTATATCAGGTTATGTACCGATTTACACCATACTAATCACAGTTTTTGGAAGTCATATCAAAGTCCCTTATGCAAAATTTTGGCCAAATCGGATGAGAATTGCGTCCTCTAACGGTTTATATGGCACCTATACCAGGTTATGAACCGATTTTGACCATACTTAGCACAGTTGTTGGAAGTGATATCAAAACACTACATGCAAAATTTCAGTCAAATTGGGCAATTGCGCCCTCTAGAGGCTCAAGTAGTCAAGATCCAAGTTCGGTTTATATGGCAGCTATATCAAAACATGGACCGATTTGAACCGTACTTGGCACAGTTGTTGAATATCATAACAAAACACGTCGTGCAAATTTCATTCTAATCGGATAAGAATTGCGCCCTCTAGAGGCTTAAAAAGTCAAGATCCACGATCGGTTTATATGGCAGCTATATCAAAACATGGACCGATTTGGCCCATTTACAATCACAACCGACCTACATTAATAAGAAGTATTTGTGCAAAATTTCAAGCGGCTAGCTTTACTCCTTTGAAAGTCGACAGACAGGCGGACGGACATGAAGTGTTTTGTTATGACTTCCAACAACTGTGCTAAATCAAGACCCCGGTGTCATATTCCACCAGGACAACGCTAGACCGCACACATCTTTGGTCACTCGCCAAAAACTGAATGAGCTTGGCTAGGAACTTTTGATGCATCCACCATATAGCCCTGACCTTGCACAATCAGACTACCATTTATTTCGATCTTTGCAGAACTCCTTAAATGGTAAAACTTTCGGCAATGATGAGGCTATAAAATCGCACTTGGTTCAGTTTTTTGCAGATAAAGGCCAGAAGTTCTATGAGCGTGGAATACTAAATTTGCCAGGAAGATGGCAAAAGGTTATCGAACAAAATGGCAATTATATATTTGATTAAAGTTCATTCTAAGCTTTATTAAAAATGCATTTACTTTCTTTTAAAAAATCCGCAATTACTTTTTAGGCAACCCAATAGGTCGTTGAGGATAGCAAATGGGCCATATCAGTTCAGATTTGGATAAAGCTCCCACATAAACCGGTCTTCCGATTTGACTTCTTGAGCCCCTTGCACCCGCAATTTTTGGTTGAAATTTTAAAGTGATATATTTTGTGACTTTTAATATTCATCTATCTCTAATATATTTGAAAAAGTCATTCAAAGAACGAAGGTGTCAAAAGCGATTGATGGAATACAAAATTGGGCCCGGAATAACTTAACGCGCTTTTAGTAGTTCACTTGTTAACAGTTTTTATACACACTACCATAAGATATCGGTATACTAATCGAGTCATTCCGATTGTAATTGGTGATGGGATCTCAAGATTCCGCACAACCGAACTCAGCACATTTTTACTTGTTTTTATGTTATGTAAAATTTTACTACCATTTCAAAGTTCAAAGAACCTATGCCGCCTAATGTTACAACAGATACCGTTTAAAAAACAACCTTGTGTATGTAATTTTTCCATAAATGGTGCACCATGTTGGGAGGTCTTTGTTGTCATAATTGTTTATCCCATTGAAGACCCAACACATGCATCCAAAGTCCTTTCGTAACAGATAATAAAAATCATGTGTGTAAGAGATTAAAAAAATATTTCTCTGTTTTATTATCTTAAAACCCATCAAATGGAACTCTCATTGAGCCAATTAAAATTCATTAGGATTATAATGAAGTCAAAAGGATTCTGCTGAAGTACCCTCTCAATACTAAAAAGAATTCGTACAAAAAAAAAAATCACAATGAAGTAGCACTTCATAACAAGTACCTCATGTATAGAGCATCTGATGGATGGACTTTATTAGAATATGAAGATAATACCCAAACAAAAGAGTATACAAAGACACACACACACACACGCTCTCTCTCTCTCTCTTCTACGTACTCTTCATAAGCATGTGTGTGATCAGTCTAACTAACCGGGTGATCCACTTCATAGTTGACTTCATTTTAAGCCAATTAACAAAAGAGTACTGAGAGCTGACTTAACAGGAGAGCTGACTTGACTGAGTGACTGTGCAACCAAATATTGACTGAAGGATTATAAAGTGAATACGCCTGGTCATGGCTATAACCAAGCCAAGGATAGTCCAGGATTTTTGTTTTGCAGTCAGGTAGTCATTTGTTCAACTAATGGGTGAGCATGAGCCTGTATGTAAAATTCAGCCTTTGTTTCTTTTTATTTTTGCCTTTTGATTTCTTTCACCCCAAAATCCTTTTTATCCTGCCAGTTGAGTAGAGTTGAGAATAGAAATATCCTTCGGTTGCATATTTGAGCATGTGTTTTTCGCAGGATTTCAGGTTGCCTTTTAGGTTGGCTTTAAATCCCCCAGCAGTAGCCTGTCTTTGCTACTATTCGGCATTGTCCAATGATTATTTAATATGATCCTTTTACTGCTTCTTCCTACTTCGGCTCAGGCTGTTGTTTGGGGGTTAGTGTTTTAGGACAAATCCTGGCTTATGCCTAGAACACACATGTGTCTGTAAGGCATTCTCTATGTTGGGATTCCTTCATATAAGCGATAAGTATGTACAAGTAACTTTTTCCTTACTTTCTGTTCTGCTTCATCATCATTCCCATTTTTGGTTTTATGTTCCACCTTTGATGTTTGCTTCCAGGCACCGCTGCCTGTAACTGAAATTCCAGTGGCACTTGAAATTAGCCACAGTTCATTACCACGCTTTTTATTATTAGGCACTACCATGCCCATGGAAAACATTGGTGGGTATGGTGAAGACTTGAAGACTTCAAAACGTATGCCCCTGCAGTTACACCCAAAGTCATTACAATTTCATACTCGATTATCGACCACAATGACAAGCAGGGCCCATTTGTTGCTGAAGTGCCTTTAATTTCCATTGCCTGGGTAATGGCCACAGTGATTTATATGACATTTCTTATATATATGGTTGAAGAGTTTTTTTTTTCTGAAATGAATGAATAACGATCTAAGGTCTTATTGAAAAATTTAAAAATAATTCTGTATTTATTATACCCTTCACCATAGAATGGGGGTATACTTATTTCGTCATTCTGTTTGTAACTACTCGAAATATTCGTCTGAGACCCCATAAAGTATATATATTCTTGATCGTCGTGACATTTTATGTCGATCTAGCCATGTCCGTCCATCTGTCCGTCTGTCCGTCTGTCCGTCCATCCGTCCGTCATAAGCACTTAGCGTGCTTTCGAAGGAGTAAAGATAGCCGCTTGAAATTTTGCACAAATACTTCTTACTAGTGTAGGTCGGTTGGGATTGCAAATGGGCCAGATCGGTCCATGTTTTGATATAGCTGTCATATAATCCGATCTTGGGTCTTGATTTCTTGAGCATCTAGAGGGCGCAATTCTTATCCGATTGGAATGAAATTTTGAACGAAGTACTTTGCTATGATATCCAACTACTGTGCCAAGTTTGGTTTAAATCGGTCCATAATCTGATATAGCTGCCATATAAACCGATCTCGGGTCTTGAATTCTTGAGCCTCTAGAGGGCACAATTCTTATCCGATTGGAATGAAATTCTGCACGACGTGATTTGTTATGACTTCCAACAACTGTGCTAAATTAGGTTGAAATCGGTTTATAACCTGATATAGCTGCCATATAAACCGATCTGGGGACTTGACTTCTTGAACCTTTAGAGGGCGCAATCCTTGTCCGAATGGAATGAAATTTTGCACGACGTGTTTTGTTATGACTTGAAACAACTATGCCGAATAAGGTTCAAATCAGATCATTACCTGATATAGCTGTCATATAAACCAATCTTGAATCTTGACTTCTTGAGCCGCAAGAGGGCGCAATTTTTATCCGAATTGAATGAAATTTTGCACGAAGTATTTTGTTATGATATCCAACAACTTTGCCAAGTAAGGTTTAAATCGGTCCAATACCTGATATATATATATATATATATATATATATATATATATATATATATATATATATCCGATCATGGGTCTTGACTTCTTGATTCCTCTAGAGGGCGCAATTCTTATACGATTGGAATGAAATTAAGCACGAAGTATTTCGTTATGATATCCAACAATTGTGCCAAGTATGGTTCAAATCGGTCTATAACCTGATATAGCTGCCATATAAACCGATCTCGGATCTTGACTTCTTGATTCCTCTAGAGATCGCAATTCTTATCCGATTTGGCTGAAATTTTGCATGACGTATTTTATTATGACTTTCAAAAACTGTGCCAAATAAGGTTCAAATCGGTCCATAACCTGATATAGATGCCATATAAACCGATCTCGGATCTTAACTTCTTGAGCCTCTAGAGGTCGCAAGTATTATCCAATTTAACTGAAATTTTGTACGACGGATCCTCTCATGAACCATCAACATAAGTGTTTATTATAGTCTGAATCTGTCTATAGCCTGATACAGCTCCCATATAAAGCGATCTCTCTATTTTACTTCTTGAGCCCCCAAAGGGCGCAATTCTTATTCGAATTGGCTGACATTTTAAACAGGTCTTCAACATATAATTATTTGTGGTCCACACCGGACCATATCTTGATATCGCTCTAATAGCAGAGAAAATCTTTTCTTTTATCCTTTTTTTTACCTAAGAAGAGATGCCGGGAAAAGAACCCGATAAATGCCATCAATGGTGAGGGTATATAAGATTCGGCCCGGCCGAACATGGCACGCTTTTACTTTTTTTGTTTTTCTATGGCCACACTTGTCATATGCAGTGAATGCTTTTGTTTAGGAGTTTCCATTTAAATTTGTGATACGTGTGAAAATTTTCTTCGGTGACTGTTTGAGTGGTTAGATCAAGGCTTGCTCCACGATCTGCTGTCTTTTAATAAATCATTTGAAATTTTATTTTTCTTTATATGCTCATATTGAATTTAAATTGAGTTGTTGCGGCTAAATCGTTTGATTCTCTTTTAATGGCTTAATAATAAAATATAATTTGCTATAGATATACATTCCAAGGGGCCAGGCCAATAAAAGCTTATTTGAGTGTAAAGTTTACATGCAATTTTATTATTACTGTCATTGTGAGGAAAATTTATTTTTTAAAAAATTTTCCATGAACATGGCATTTGGACATGTTAATGAAATCAATCAATTTTTGTATGAAAAATTTAATTTACGTATTTTGAGTGTAACAAGTTGGGAAAGGCAAAAGTCGAGCTGTGTCAACTACAGGGGAGCTGAGATGAAGTGTAACCAATAAAAAAACCAATTTGTTTGTGTGACAATAATTTGTATTCCTAACACCATAAAATTCTAGCTTAACTCCTTCGACAAATGGAAATGACTAGATATTCCATTTGTAAAACCTTGAAATATTGATCTGCGATCTGTCTGTCGAAAGCACGCTAACCTTCGAAGGAGTTAAGCTAGAAGCTTGAATGTTTGCACTAATACTTCTTATTGGGATTTTAAATGGCCCAAATCGATCTATGTTTCTATATGGCTTCATTATGTTTCTATATGGGTGGCCACGGTAGCGCAGAGGTTCGCACGTCCGCCTATGACGCTGAACGCCTGGGTTCGAATCCTGGCGAGACCATCAGAAAAAAATGTTCAGCTGTGTTTTTCCCCTCCTAATGCTGGCAACATTTGTGAGGTACTGTGCCATGTAAAACTTCTCTGCAAAGAGGTGTCGCACTGCAGCACGCCGTTCGGACTCGGCTACAGAAAGGAGGCCCCTTATTATTGATATAAAAGAAGTTTGCCCCTGTTCCTTAGTGGAATGTTCGTGGGCAAAATTTGCATTTTGCATTTGCATTATAAACCGATTTTCCGATTTGACCTCATAAGCCTCTAAAGGGCACACTTGGCGTTCTGTTATGACTTCAAAAAGATGTCGTTCGAATTGGTTCATAACCTGATACAGCTCCTACATAAACCTATATTTCGATTTCACTTCTTGAACACCTAGAGCGCGCAATTCTTATCCATTTTGGCTAAATTTTTACGCTATGATTTCCGAAGTGACCTCCAATATCCTAGCCAATTGTGGCCGGAATCGATCTATTACCTGATATTAGGTTACAAATTGCCAACTTATGGTTCATAAGTAGACAAATCGAGATATATGTTTATATGGGAGCTATATATAAACCTCTACGTCGATTTGTCTACTTAAGTACCATAAATAGGCAATTCCTATCCAAATATATAAACAAGTAAAAGCGTGATAAGAGCTAAATCTAGTTATGGACCGAATTAGACCGTACTAGGTGCAGTTGTTTAGAATCACAACAGAACACTATATGCAAAATGTCAACCAACTCGGATAAAAATCGAGGCTTGTAAGAAGTCAAACGATCGGGAGCTTCATCATGTTCTTGACCGATTTGAACCGTACTTAGCACATCTGTTGAGTCATAACAGAACACCATGTACAAAATTTCAACCAAATCGGACAAAAATTGCGGCTTACAAGGGCTCAAGAAGTCAAATCATGAGACCGGTTTATATGGGAGTTATTTACCGATTTGAACCATACTTGGCGCAGTTGTTCAAAGTTATAACGAAACACTATATGCTCAATTTCAGCCAAATCGGAAAAAAATTGTAGCTTCCAAGAACTCAGGAAGTCAAATCGGGAGATCGGTTTATATGGGAGCTATATCAGGTTATAGTCCGATTCGGACCGCACTAGGCTTCGGTTTTGGGAGTCATAACTGAATTTGTTGTGCAAAATTTTAGGCAAATCGGATGAAAATTGCGGCTTCCAGGGGCTCAGGAAGTCAAATCAGGAGATCGGTTTATATGGGAGCTATATCAGGTTCTTGACCGATTTGGACCGTACTTGGCTTCATTATTGGGAGTCATAACAGAACACCGCATGCAATATATCAGCCAAATCGGATGAAAATTCTTGATCGATTTGGTCCGTACTTATCGCAGTTGTTGGAAGACATAATGGAACACTATGTGCAAAATTTCAGCTAAATCGGACCAAAATTGCGGCTTGTAAGGGGTCAAGACGTCAAATCGGGAGATCGGTTTATATGGGAGCTATTTCAGGTTTTTGACCGATTTAAACCGTAATTGGCACAGTTGTTGGAAGTCATAGCAGACAAAAATTGTGGCTTGTAGGGGCTCAGGAAATCAAATCGGAAGATCGTGTTATATGGGAGCTATATCCAAATCTGAACCGATGTAGCCCATTTGCAATCCCCGACGACCTACATCAATAATTAGTATCTGAACCGATGTAGCCCATTTGCAATCCCCGACGACCTACATCAATAATTAGAATCTGTGCGAAATTTCTAGCGTGTAGCTTTATGCGTTCGACCGCTATGGTGGTTTCAACAGACGGAGGGACATCGCTAGATCAACTCAAAATGTCGAGACAACCCAGAATATATATACTTTATGGGGTCGCAGATCAATATTTCAAGGTGTTACAAACGGAATGACTAGATTAGTATACCCCCATCCTATCCATTCTTTCCAAAACGGAATGACTAGATTAGTATACCCCCATCCTATGGTGGTGAGCATAAAAACTAAAAAAAGAAAATCTAAGTTAGGAACTCTGTGCAATTTACAAAATTCTTAACTGTTTTCCATTCCATGGCCCTATGTTGGTTCATGTCTGGTATTGTTTCCGCACCTAAGTGCCGGCATCTGTTAGGTATGATGCCATCATATTAGGTATGATGGTTGACCCTTTTAATTTACTTAATTTAGACTCTTATTACTGTGCAGTATAACTTATAGAGTTTTTTCATCATAAGGAAGATGATGTCGGTAGGTTAAAGGATGCATGCAAGACTACCAAGTAAGCGATCATGAGTTTAATCCTCAGCGGCAACAAATTTATTAAAATTTGTTTTAAGAGTTATAGTTGAGAGAACGACAGACAAAAACCCCAGTGCAGCAGGAAACGATCTTGGGGTCTTTAGCCCTTTATATAGCGAGTTGCCCCCCAGGGCCCACATTAAAACTTAAAACCCCCATTGGATTCATTCAGCAAATATGCGCCTGCTTTTTCATACCCTCCACCATAGGATGGGGGTATACTAATTTCGTCATTCTGTTTATAACTACTCGAAATATTCGTCTGAGACCCCATAAAGTATATATATTCTTGATCGTCGTGACATTTTATGCAAGATGTAGCCATGTCCGTCCGTGTGTCCATCCTCCCGTTCGTCCGTCTGTCTGTCGAAAACACGCTAACTTTCGAAGGAGTAAAGCTAGCCAATTGATATTTTGCACAAATACTTCTTATTGGTGTAAGTCGGTTGGGATTGTAAATGGGCCATATCGCTCCATGTTTTGATATAGCTGCCATATAAACCGATCTTGGGTCTTGACTTTTTGAGCCTCTAGAGGACGCAATTCTCATCCGATTAGAATGAAATTTTCAAAACGTGTTTTGTTGTGATATCCAACAACTGTGCCAAGTATGGTTTAAATCAGTCCATAACCTGATAAAGCTGCCATATAAACCGATCTTAGGTCTTGACTTCTTGAGCCTCTAGAGGGCGCAATTCTTATCCGATTAGAATGAAATTTTGCACGAAGTATTCTGTTATGACTTCTAATAATTGTGATAAGTATGGTTCAAATTTGTTTATAACCTGATATAGCTGCCATATAAACCTATCGTGGGTCTTGACTTCTTGAGCCTCTAGAGGGCGCAATTCTTATCCTATTTGGCTGAAACCTGATATAGCTGAAATTTTGCACAACGTGTTTTGTTATGGTATCCAACAACTGTGCCAAGTATGGTTTAAATCGGTTCATAACCTGATATAGCTGTCATATAAACCGATCTTAGGTATTGACTTCTTGAGCCTCTAGAGGGCTGAATTCTTATCCGATTGGAATGAAATTTTGCACGACGTGTTTTGTTATGATATCCAACAACTGTACCAAGTATGGTTCAAATCGGTCGATAACCTGATATAGCTGCCATATAAACTGATCTTGGTTCTTGTCTTCTTGAGCTTCTAGAGGTCGTAATTATTATACGGACGGATCCTCTCATGACCATCAACATACGTGTTTATTATGGTCTGAATCGGTCTATAGTCTGATACAGTTCCCATATAAATCGATCTCTCTATTTTACTTCTTGAGTCCCCAAAGGGCGCAATTCTTATTCCAATTGGCTGCAATTTTACACAGGTCTCCAACATATAATTCAGTTGTGGTCCGAACCGGACCATATCTTGATATCGCTCTAATATCAAAGCAAATCTTTCTTTTATCCTTCTTTTGCCTAAGAAGACATGCCGGGAGAAGAACTCGACAAAAGCGATCCATGGTGGAGGGTAAGATTCGGGCCGGCCGAACTAAGCACGCTTTTACTTGTTTAATTTCCAATTAACTTTTCAAATTCTTAAATATCCTTTAAATAAACAGTTATATTGTTTGGAAATTACCATCAAAATTAAAAATCAACTACACTCTTCATGTGTCCTTTAAGACATCACTCCCACATTTTATGGAATTTTGGAGACCCTAATTAAGATAAGCCTCAAGACAGGATGTTCATTAAATTCAAGAAGCATGTCCTTCCCGTTATGTGTGCTGTGTCATTTTTCTGTCATATACTATTTTAAACTTAGAACAGTTAGAATTACAAGAAGGATATGATGGTATAATGCACATTCATATCCTTCTTGTAATTCTAACTGTTCACACATCAGCATTAAATTTCAATTCAAATCAAATAAATTCCAACACTTAACCAACGCTGTCAACACTTATTTTATGATCTTAAGCGTTCTAACTGAATTTCATAATTTCCATGTTCGTCCCTTCGTTTCATCCAGTTGAGGTATGAAAAACTGTTCACACACAAATCATGAATATTTATATTGGGTCGAAACCTTCCCATCCCATCCAATCCCATTTTTCATAACTGTGTTGTTGGATGAAGAATATTTGATGTTAGCAATTAAAATTTTTGAAACAGGCAAAGGAATTATAATTCGATGTTCGATGAAATGATGAACCGTTAATGGAATTTGTAATTTGCCCCAAAGTTCATGGAGAAACCAGACATGGTGACACCTGTAATATGACATTAAATTAAGGAGTCGACGAGTTTTGTTATGCTTATCTTGTCCAATATTTTTATTGAAATGGAAAAAATACAGTAGCTGATCATTTAATATGCCTTGTTGTGATCCTACAATTGAGATGCAAGGAGTGTTTGAGAAAGTGTTTATTTCAGGTTGTGTATTAACATTCGATGGTTACCCAGTAGGAGTGGGATGAAACGAATGTTGAGGTGGAATGAAGTATAAATCAAAACATTGGCGTAGGTTAGGAGTTAGAATAGGACAATGGCACCCAAAGACAATATTTCTACAAAATCCGGACGAAAAATCTTTAAGATATATGATGTATTCCAGTGAGAGGGGAAAGAAATTTACCTTGAGCTCGGCCTTCCAACAAGTCCTCACGACAAGTTTGGCCAATAATAAGGGAAAGCCATTCTAGATGCTCCCAAGACTGTGGTTACAAAAGAGAGTCAATCAGTGTTGCCAAAAACCCACCCACAACAGCCAAGTAAACTGAATGATGAAAACTCTCAAGAAACTCCCGAAATAAACACAAAATCTGACTTCTGTAGCAAAGCACAGAAGGTCTCTAAGAAGACTTTTCCATCGTTTTATTAGGTTAGAACAGTACGGCCGAATCTAAATTCAATGAGATTCCAAAATATCTATTTTTTGAGGTTAGCTTAGGTTAGGTTGACAAGAGGGTGCGGTTATATTGGCAATAGGTCGGAATGTGTTACAGGACATGTCATAAGGACTTACCCAAGGAAGATGGAGCTGATGTTCTTCACTTGTATATATAAAATAGTGAATTTATAAATCCCGTCTTTGAACGGGACCAATCTGTCTAATCCGAAATATCTAAGCCTTATCCTCGGGTAATACCAAAGAAAAGAAGCCGGGAGGCATTGTGAAACTTATACTCCAGCAGAAATATCTTCGGTAGAAAGTGGAAGTTATCTCGAACATGAATTAGTAGAAATGGAATGATATGGGAATTACGAATGAAATGAAATTAAATGGAAATAGGTATGAAATGTTAATGAAGTGGATATGAACATGGGAAAGGAATAAAAATAGAATAGGAACAAAATGGGAAAGACAATGGAATGGGATTGAAATAACCGTGGAATGGTAATGGAATGAATATGAAATGTGTATGGACCAGGAATGGAATTGCAATGACGTGGAAATGCAAGGGAAATGAATTAAGAATGGAATGGGAATGAATTAGGAATGGAAAGGGGTTGAAAAAAAATGGGATGGAAGAGGAATGAGACTGGGATAGAATAAATAAGAATATAATGGAATGAATGGGAATGAAATGGAAAAGTGGAAATACAAGGGGAATGCAATGGAATTGGAATTAGGAAAAGAATGGGAATGAAAAAGAAATATAATGGGGTTGGAATAAAATGGGTTGGAAGAGGAATGGGGCTGGAACAGGAATGGGGATGGATTGGGACTAAGGATGGAATGGGATTGGAATGAATGGGAATGGAATGAATGGGAATGGAATGAATGGGAATGGAATGAATGGGAATGGAATAAATGGGAATGGAATGAATGGAAATGGAATGAATGGGAATGGAATGAATGGGAAGAGAATGAATGGGAATGGAATGAAAGGGAATGGAATGAATAGGAAGAGAATGAATGGGAATGGAATGAAAGGGAATGGAGTGAATGGGAATTGAATGAATGGAAATGGAATGAATGGAAATGGAATGAATGGGAATGGAATGAATGGGAAGAGAATGAATGGGAATGGAATGAAAGGGAATGGAATGAAAGGGAATGGAATGAATAGGAAGAGAATGAATGGGAATGGAATGAAAGGGAATGGAGTGAATGGGAATTGAATGAATGGGATTGAAATGAATGGGATTGGAATGATTAGGAATGGAATGAATGGGAATGGAATGAATGGGAATGGAATGAATGGGAATGGAATGAATGGGAATGGAATGAACGGGAATGGAATGAATGAGAATAGAATAAATGGGAATGGAATGAAAGGGAATGGATTCTGAATGGTTTGGAATGGAATGATATGACATGTAAAAAGGAAGGTATGGGAATGAAATGGGAATTTAAAAGGTTATGGAACGGGAATGTAATGGAAATGGAGTATATGAATTGGGTTTGGGAAGGGGAATGTAATGGAATGGAGTGAATAAGGATTTGAATAATAATGGAATGAAATAGAATTTTAATGATGGGATGAAATGAAAAAGTTTAGAATGAAATGAAATGGTAAAGGTACGTGAGAGCAATGCTGACGTATGGAACGCTGGTAGATGGCTTCAGACAGGAAAACACGAACTAAGGAGTTCGAAAATGCATAACTGACCTGCGTCGGCATACTGAGAGCATTAATATCCACACCGCGTGTGGGCAATGCTTGATATGGAACCTGTTAACCCATATTGTGGTCAGGCTGAGGCAGCTCGTCTTGGCATGCTAAAAGAGGACTGACCTCTGTCTTCATTGATGGCTTCACAATGGATTTCTGAGTGTACTCCGAGATTCACGATATCGGTATGTGGCTGAAACTGCCGGACGCGAGTGCGGTGTTTCAGGCAGAGTTTTGTGTATTTAAATTCTGTGGACCGTATGGCAGCTCTCAAAGCCTTGGGTTCGAGGACGGTGGGGTTAGGTTAGTTCACGTGCCCTACAACCGACTAGCAACCTCTGTTTCACTTGAAGACCTTATGTCCTGTGTTTGTCCTGGAAAAAGTTTGAAAGAGAGATAAAAGAAAGGCGGAGAAAAAGAGAAAACGATACACCACTGCACAGTACAAGACAGCAAAAAGGACAGAAAAATGAAACCAACGCGCAAGACAAAAACTCAACTCTCATCGATGAAGGTAAGATCCATTCAGAGTGCGCTTTCGTTTGAATGAAATTTCATCTCGTATTAAATGGATTTTATATTACTCGACCTCTGACTTCTACAGAACTCAAAAATAAAAAGAGGACTAAATACTTGGTGGCAATCCAGGCACGGAAAGAGGTGTTCAACCATTATCCTTTGCTTTTGCTCGCAGTTGCGGGGAAATGTGCTGTGGAAATGAAAATGTACTATCCTTCAGAAGTCTGCCTCTCCATGCATCCATTGCGACGCCAAAGAACAGACGTTGCAATGACCAGTCGGGACACCTATCAGCAATCTGAAGTCATGCTTCTACAGCCTCAGAATAAGCGACGTCCTGTTTAGCGAAATACTTTGCTAACCTGAAACCCACAGCACCTGCTTGCCCGGTCATCGTAGAATGCATCCATACTACCAAGAAGCTCGCACAGTGATGGGCTGATTGCATAGCACCATCTGTGGCAATCGGCGATCCATTCCTGGCAAATTCGTCGGACACTTCGTTCACCGCCACACCTTGATTACCCGGGACCCAGCTGATCCTGACAATCTTCCCATGGTTTGAAAAAGCTCTTTGGATATTTCACCCAGTTTCGATCTTACAATTCTCCACGCCAGAGCCTTCAGCGCCGCCTGCCTGTCGACGTATAGCGTAACAATCTGATCGGGTCGCCGCTCCCGTATTAAAAGCCTATAAAATCCCCTGATACCAAGGTAATCGATGAAGAATCCTGCCCTGGTGCCCCATTCAAATTAGACCCCTTCGTGTATACAGAAATTCCCGCAGAAGGCGGGGTGCCCCCAGCCCAGAGATCGGGAAAACGACATCGAACCCGTCATCAAGGAAAAACTCCCCTGGTATATAATCAGTCGCGCAGCATATAGCGTATCACCACGCCGCATCTTCATCGCCAGAACAGACAAATTCCAAAGTTTGAGGAGTGCCATGTTGCCTCATATTGATGATTTTAGAAGCTGTCTTGAAGAGGAAGAGACGATGACTACTGAGTACACCACACGCCGATACGAATGAATTTGCTGGCATATCTCAAGGAGGCGCTCAAGTTCTTAGATTCAAGGACGGTAAGGTCAAGGTAATTGCGGGATTGTTTACTGTCCTTCAAGGAACTTCGGACTTATGGCGTGGCTTTAAGTCGAGCTCTCAGCCATTAGGATATTCCGGAAAATGAGATGGCGGACGAATATGACTAAAAGGGATTGCCAGTGAAAAGTGGATTGCTCTGTAGTGATCTGTATATGGGTGCTGCATGCTTAAACATTCTGGCCTAGCATCGACCAAAGAATATGCTGGCTTTTGATAAGAGTTCAGTGAGTGGCATAACAAGGGAAAATGAGAGCAAGGGCGAATATGCCAGGACTTTAGTAGAGGGGATATCCGGTGAAGAGTGGGTGGTGCAACAGTAATCTATATATGGATGCCAAAACATTCGGGTCGACCATAAACCATAGCATATGATGGCGTTTGATAAGAGATCAGTGAGTGGCATAACAAGGTCTAAAACATAGATCTGATTTACCAATTTGGCATTTTGAGCCCCTGAAAGTGTAGTGTTCTGTTATGTCAACCATTATCCGTCGCAAATCGGTCGATGAACTTCCATATAAAACGATCTTCCGTTTTGACACATTTGACCCCGGAGACCACAATTGTTATGGTCCAAATTGTTTTATAACCTGGTATAACTCCCATATAAACCGAACTCCTGATTCAATAGATTTGGCTGAAATTTTGTGCGTAGTTTTCTGTTGTATCTTCAATAATCTCTCGAAATCTTTCGAAATTGTTTCAATAACCTGTCGAAATCGGTTTAATACCATATAAGACGATCTCCCGATTAGCTCCCGACGGCCCCAATAAGCTTAAGTTGTGTAAACTTTTAGCAGAATCCAAGGTGGTGGATTTCAAAGATTCATCCCGGTCGAACTTAAACGACTTTTTCTGGTTTGTTTCTGCATTTGTCCAAGAGAATAACTCCTTCTAACAATTTTTAGTTCTAACGCCACTGCATCATACTGATAATTGTCAGAAATTAATGAGAAAATCGTGTCCTGACTTAACCCCTCTCAACAATACATCCCAGCAATTCAAATAGCCAATGTCATGAGTTTTGTGGATAGCCTAAGTGATGGTGATTGAAATGAGTGTTAGGTCTTTGACTAGTTGAGTTTGTTTTGATGGCGATAAGAGAAAGTGACCTTACTTCCGGTTAAGGCTACTGTATTTTGATTTAACACCACAAAATGGGGACCTCTGTCAAAAGTAATCATCGACGAATTATGATTTATTATGGAATTGTTTAAATTGGTAAGGCCCAAGCAGTTGATGTTGAGAATTGGAATTGGGCTTGGACTTTCTATGCCTTGGGCAAGCGACTAGTTGGACTCCTATAGCCATTCATTCGTTTCGTTACTCCTGCCCAAATATGGTATTTGTAAGAGGTGAGATAGGTGGGTAATAAATGTCAGTCACATCCGCACAATTATCCATAATAATTTTTGAATGTTTGGTAGATTGTTTCTGTTTCTGCCTTTTTCTCCTTCCTTTATTTCCTTCTATCTCCATCTAACGCACATTTATCGGGTATTTACAAGTTTCCTTTTTATAATTTTGTAAATCATTTGTTGTAGTTTTGTAAAACGGGAAATCAATTTATTGATTTTCTGACTTTATCCGTGAGCAACAGCGGAACTAAGCACTCGCCACATAATAAGGCCGGCAATGCTTATTCAAGCTTTCATTGCCTGCCGCCACCGCCACTACAAAATGGGGAGTGAGGAAATAATAATAAAAATTTTGTAGTGAATTAAGTTATTAAAAATTGTGTTTATTTTTGTAAATCAAAATATTGTTGGAGCCATGGGGAACGTGGGTGAAACTAACAGCAATCGTTTTACTATGAAACTGCGCCGATACTTATACGCCGATAAGGAGTTGTTAAACTTTAATATGAGTTGGAGTTGATGGTAAAGTTGGCAGTTGGCCATTCAATCAGCCTAAGAAACAGCAAAACCAGTCATTCATTCATTCATGCCATCATCTATCACTCATCAGCCATCCTGAAAGATATTTTGCACCAGCTTACAGATAGCTGCCGAACGATTAAGTTATCCGCTTGAAATATTGCATAGATGATTCTCATTGATGTATGACGTTCGAGATATCAAATGAGCTCAAAACGGCTCAAATTGACTCAAATAGCTCCCATATAAAATGGTCCTTAGGCTTAATATCGTTGGTCCATAGAAGCCGCAATTATCACCTGATTAGGTTAAAAAATCTGTATGTAGTGTTTTTAATGACTTTGAACACTCATGGAAAATATGGTTCCAATTGGTCTAAAATCTGATATAGTTTTCATATAGACCCATAGTGGTTAGTCGGAGACTGAAACTCCTTGTCTCCAGGTATACGCTGGTGGATGAGAGGCTAGCCAGAATACGCATAAAGTCCAAATTCTTCAACATCAACCTTATTTGCGCCCATGCCCTAACGGAAGATAAGGACGAACAGACCAAGGAAATTTTCTACGTGTGCCTAGAAAGAGAATATGACCGCTGTTCCGTTCATGATATTAAAATCGATCTGAGAGAGAAGGGAAGCAAAATAGGGAAGGAAAATATCTTTAGCGGAACATTTAACGTACACAAAGAAACTTCCGAAAATGGATGGAGGCTAATAGACTTCGCCGTGGTAAAGAACTTGGTAGTTGACAGCACCAGATTCTAACATCGAAGGATTCGACGGCCACATGGCTGTTACCAGATCAAAACACGAGAAATCAAGTGGATCATGTTGTGATAGATGGAAGGCATTCAACCATCGTATTGGATGTACGCTCGATACGAGGGGTGAACATAACCGATTCGGATTATAACCTTGTTGCAGCAAAGGTTTGCACAGGTCTTAGTGTGGCGAGAAACGTACGATCTGACACTGTACGGAAGCTGGACGTCGGAAAGCTGCAAACACAATTGGTGGTAAAGGCATACTTCACTCGGCTGACCCAATTGCTTGAAGACAGCACTCTTTGTCCCGATAGTATAGTAGCGCAATGGCCACTCCATGTAAAGAGCCGCTACATGCGTACTGGGGTAACAAAAGCCTCACTCTAGGAACCCATGGTACGACCAGGAGTGCCAAAAAGCTGCTGAAGCCAAGAATGCCGCATACAGGGCAACATTACAGTCGGTAGCAACGCGACAAATGAAGAAGAGGTATCGAAAGAAAAGAAGATAAAACGTCTCTTCCGCAAGAAGAAGATGAAGGAAATGGAAAGACGTAAGTGTGAGCGACTTGAGATGTTCAGGAGCCAAAATGAACTGCGAAAATTCTACCAATGAATTAAACATCAAACCGATGGCTTTGGTGCAAGCACATCCTCCTGCAGAGACAAAGAAGGAAATCTGGTAACTGATACAGATGGTGTGCTGAGGATATGGAAAGAACACTTTTCCCAGCTGTTGGTATCCGATGATGGTGGCCACGAGTATACTACAGAACCAATCCCTAATAATGGTACAGAATGTGTACCACCTAGTAAAAAGCCATAAAGCAGTAACAAGGCTGAATAACAATAAGGCAGCAGGAGCCGATGGTTTGCCGGCTGAAGTATTTAAGACCGGAGGCGACACGCTGATAAGGCGAATGTTAAAGCTCGTCTGTGCAATTTGGCTAAGAGAGCGCACACCCGATGATTGGAAAGTCAGTATACTATATGCAGTGCCCAGGAAAGGGGACAGGAGGTATGTGCCCACTACAGAGGAATAAGTTTCCTCCCCATTACAAACAAGATGCTATCGAGCATACTTTGTGAAAGATTAAAGTCACAAAATAAAGTCAAAAGTCAACGAAATAATTGGGCCCTATCAGTGTGGCTTTAGTTATGGTAAATCCACCATAGACCAGATATTTACACTACACCAAATTCTGGAAAATACCCGAAAAGGACAAATTAACACCTTCCATCTTATCGTTGACTACAAGGCCGCGAGTCAAAGCTAGAGGACAGAGTCGGCCTGGGGGTCCACATCGAGAACCCAAGGACTGAGATCTGTTTTAGACTGCCTGACCATTATACGGTCCTGCAGGCGCAGATCCGGGCGATCACGGAATGCGTTAGGTGCTGTGGTGCTAACGCGAGGACGTCGAGTGTGAACAACTTTACGGACCGTTAAATGGCCATAAGGGCAATAACAACCAGAACGGTAAGATCACGAACAATCTTGGAATGAAAGAAGGATGGCACAATCCGCATCGTTTAGGTGCCGGGCCATAATCAAGTAAGAGGGAATGAAAGGGCAGACGATTTGGCAGTGAGGGCCAGAGAACTGCCGTCAATAAACTTGGTTAACCTGAAGCCTTTCGGGTCGAAGCAGTCAGATTTATGGGCGTGGACGACGAACTCGCATGTATCACTGGTGAACAGCGAAACAGTCTGTAGGTCGGCCAAAATCCTATGGGGTGATCCGGATCGTGAGAGGACGAGGCTATTACTGAAAGGAAATAAGGAGGTGGTCAGTCCAGTTTTTGGTATCATAACGGGATACATAGGACTACGAGCTCACTTTGCAAAATCGGTGCGGCAAGTGATAGCATGTGTAAGGCATGTTGGGAAGATAATGAGATGTTGGAGCATTTTCTGTGTCATTGCCCGGCTTTCGAGGCTAAAAGGCACCGGTACATAGGTGGGGACACACTACCAGACATAAACCAACTACGGGGCATGGCATGGAAAACAATTAAGGATGTTGTAAGTAGCACCGAATTCCTAACTTTGATTTTCTTTTTCAATGTTACTTTTTAAATAATTAGAGCGCATAACAAGCCGATTACTGGCTTAGGTCTGCACCCTCTTTTCAACCCAACCTAACCTAACGAAGCAGTCTTCGACGTATTTTAAGGTATGTCAGAGTTTGATATCCCTGCAAAACTGATATGACTTTGCAGGATGACGCTTGCTGATACACGCTTCTCAGTTTTCAAAAGCATCGAAAGAGAATCAACGAAAGTGGCTTTGGCTGTAAATGGAGAGAAGACAAAGTGGATGATATCAACTCCTACAAAGCCCTCTAACTCCGATGAGATAAAGAAAGTGGAGAAAGTTGGGAACCACAACTTTGAGATTGAGAGCAACTTTATCTACCTCGGCACCGCCGTAACCGAACAAACGACACCAGTTTTGAATAAAAGAAATGATAATATTGGCTAACAGATGCTACTTTGGATTGAGCAAACAGATGAGGAGCAAAGTTACCTTTCGAAAGACAAGCAGATGAGTTAGTACTTGGAGTGTTTGAGAGACAAATCCTTCGTAAAATACATGGACCAGTTTGCGTTAACGGAGAATTTAGGCGTCGGATAAACCATTAGCTCTATGAGCTGCATGACAACAATAGCATAGTAAAACACATCCAAATACAACGATTGCCTAGGCTAGGCTGTGTAGTCAGAATGACTGAGGAAGCTCCAACAAAGAAAAGTCTTTTGAAGGTGATCATATAAGAAAACTCAAAAGGGGAAAAATTAAACCCCGATCCCAAGGCAGTCGGTTGATCTGACCTTTTCTTTTCGTGACTACAAAAATTTAGACTACAGTATTTTCGATGAGAAAAAACATGTACCGGATTGACCCGATGAAGTCCTTCATCGGCAAGGGCTGCCACCTCAGTGTACAAAACAGTTCTACAACAAAAACAACCACACTCCGATGGAGTGGAGGAGATCGACATCTCGAAACTGAGTGTCAGAAGTTGGAGAAGAAGCGCAGAAGATCGAGGCGTTTTGGCATCTATTCTATTGGGTTGCCCAAAAAGTAATTGCGATTTTTTAAAAGAAAGTAAATGCATTTTTAATAAAACTTAGAATGAACTTTAATCAAATATACTTTTTTACACTTTTTTTCTAAAGCAAGCTAAAAGTAACAGCTGATAACTGACAGATGAAAGAATGCAATTACAGAGTCACAAGCTGTGAAAAAATTTGTCAACGCCGACTATATGAAAAATCCGCAATTACTTTTTGGGCAACCCAATATGTTCGACTAGAGGAATAAATTTTCTGTAATGGCCAATTAAGGTACGTAAAGTACTGTAGATAGGATTCCGGGTATGCTAATCTAGTCATTGTAACACCTCAAAATATTGATCTGCGACCCCTTAAAGTCTATATATTCTCGATCGTCTCGGCATTGTAAATCGATCTAGCATGACCATCCCTCCTTCCGTCTGTAGAAATCACGAAGCGGTGGGACCCATAAAGCTAGCCACTTGAAATTTTGCACAGATACTTGTTATTGATGTAGATTGTGGAAGATTACAAATGAAACATATCGGCTCAGCTTTGGTTTTAGCTCCCATATAAACCGATTTCCCGATTTGACTTCTTGAACCTTTATAAGCCGTAATTTTTGGCCGTTATAGCCCTTATTAGCCGATTTGGTTAAAATTGTGCACTTAGTGTACTGTAATGACTTCCACTAAATGTGGCAAGTACGGTCCAAATCGGTCTATTACCCGATGTAGCTCCCATATAAACCGATCTCTCGATTTCAAGTCTGAAAATCATGGAAGCAGCAATTTTTGTCCGATTGGACTAAGTATTCTGTCACCACTTGCAACAAATGTGCCAAGTACGGTCCAAATCGTTCTTTAGCCATATAAACCGATCTCCCGATTATGACTGCTCGGTTCCTAGAAGATATATAGTTTGCCTGGCATATGGGGTAAAATGATGCCATTCTACTAAATTCATTTTTGTAAATTTTTAGCAGAATTCATGGTGGTACGTCCAAAGATTCGGCCCGGCCGAGCATACCACTGACACGAGCCCGCTCTGCTGCGCCTTCTTTTACTTTATAAGGAACAAAATTTTCCTTTGAATATTTATTTTCTACAATTAAAAAATTTTTTGTAAAATACCATGCTACGAAAATAGTATATCGCTTGACTAACAGTTATGCCTTTATCTGAACCCCATATGATCTTTATTGGTCCACGTTGGGATGTAAGGTGTACTCCATTCTTAAAAGACTTTATTTCTGCCCAATATTCTCATGATGTCTGATTTAGGGCTGTTTTCGGGGTTGAGGTGGTCCCCCAGATACTTGGCCCTGAAAAAGAATCATATTTGAGGGGAGTTTACAGGATGAGGCGTCCCCCAAACACATGGTACCGAAATTGGTTATCAAATTCGTATTCTAATCTGAAATACTTTTCATTTGAACCACATATTGGCATGGGGGCTGTTTTGGGGAATACCAAATACCTTTATTTGAGCCCCATATTGCGATGGTCAGTAAAACATTTTTGTTTGTGGGGTATTGGGTATCAATTCTTGCTCCACCCCCCAATACCTATTGGGTGAGTGGGGTGGTCCCCCAAACACTAAGCCCTGAAAATATATTAGCAACGTGCTAATATATGGTCAGAAAATAAGTCCTGTTTAGGGGCTGTTTTGGGGAAGGGGTGGACCCCCAGTAACTTGGTCCCACATTTGGATATCAAGTTCGTATTCTACTCGCAAATACCTTTCATTTGAGTCCCATATTGCCATGGTTGGTAAAAATGTCAGATTTAGGGGTGTTTTAAGTGTTTTTGGTGTTGGGGTGGTCCCCCTAACACTTGGTCCGACAATTGGATATCAAATATGTTTTCTAATCTTAAATACCTTTCATTTGAGTCCCATATTGTCGTGATTGGTCTAAATATATGTTTGGTGGGTTTTACGGGTGGGGCGCCCCCCTAGGTACCCCATCCGAAATTTGAATATAAAATTTTTGTTTGTGGGTTACTATAAGAGAGCATACAATTTCGCTTAAATCGCACCACCCATCTCCGAGATCATGCGTTTCTGAAAATTAGGGTAAGGGGGAGGGTCCGCCCCCCCTTCAGATATCAAAAAATTTAGTACCCTATTTTCACCACGGGATCATTGTGCACGCGATCATTTCAAGAAAATCGCTTCAGCCGTTTCTGAGTCTATAAGGAACACACAAGCAAACAAATACAAATTGATTTTTATATATAAGCTCAATTTCTGTAAACTAGTGTCCCCCCATAAGCCACTCCATCATTCAAGTAACAGTCAACTGCCGTTACCGCCTTTGCCGCCTGTTCATATGACTGCAATTACCAACGGATGTAAGCGATTAGCAGCGCTCTGTGTTAAAATGTCTTAATTAACAGACAAAATGCGAAGGAATCATGAAATCAGGGCAAAAAATCTCAGCTTAACTCAGCTGAGCTACGCTCCAACAGCCATAGCAGCAGCTGGGCTGGGTAAGGCTGTCAGGCTATTGTCGATTTGGAAAACTGCGGGAGTGTGCTGTCGCTTTTTATCGCTAATTTATAATCAACAATTAAGCCAACAAACAAATTTAGTTCAGACATTGTGTGCGGACGTACAGAAGGACAGACACACATCCAAACCCCCTCTATGGCAATAATGAAATTTATGTCTACATGGTGCTGTAGAGTGTAGATTTCTTATCGAGCTTTGTAATTTGATTTCAATTTCATATAATGTATGATCATTTAAAATGAGGGCGTTATACAGAGGGATTAACATTTGAGTTAGGAAGAGGAGGGGGAGGGGAGAGTTAAAAGCATAATCATAATGCCAACTTTTGGCGTTGATGTGAAAGGCGAAATCCCCCTGCCACATTTTGTAATAATATTTTCATTGAAACTGAAATAGATTATCTATTTGAAATATTGCGTTGGGGCAAAGGGGTACCCTTTGATCTAAGCCTTAATAGGATGTGAAACAAATCATTCATATAAGGCAAAAGGAAATTTTCTTGATTAAATTGGTCCCTAATTGTTTATCAGCCTAGAATATCCTAGCAGGTGGAAAACAGTTAAGCCCCTTGACCAATTGTAGGTTTTTTTCCTAAGTGTGTATCAGTTTTGCATGATACCCTTAGTGATAAATGTGATATGCGTGTAAGCAAAACCAATAAGGAAGCCACCTCCCGCCAAGGGACAACTATAAGCACCACATAGTTTGGAACTTTGAACTCCCACCAATCATTATTATGAGAGTACATAACCTGATATAGCTGCCATATAAACCGATCGTGGGTCTTGACTTCTTGAGCCTCTAGGGGGCGCAATTCTTATCCGATTGGAATGAAATGTTGTACTACGTACTTTGTTATGATACCTAACGACTGTGCGAAGTATGGTTCAAATCGGTTTATAACCTGATATTGTTGTCATATAAACTGATCTGGGGACTTGACTTCTTGCGCTTCCAGAGGCCGCAATTCCCATCCAATTTGGCTGAAATTTTATATGACGTATTTTATTATGACTTTCAACAACTGTGCCAAATAAGGCTCAAGTGGGTTCATAACTTAATATAGCTGCTATATAAACCGATCTGGGATAGTGACTTCTTGAGCCTCTAGAGATCGCAATTATTATTCGATTTGTCTGAAATTTTGTACGACGGATCCATGTGTCTGTCCGTCCGTTGTAATCACTCTACAGCCTTCAACAATTGAGACATTAAGCTGAAATTTGGCACAGATACGTTTTTTTGATGCACGCTGGTTAAGTTCTTGAACGGGCCAAATCGGACAATATTTGGATATAGCTGCTTTATAGACCGATTTCCGATAAAGGGTCTAGTGCCCATAAAAACTTCATTTGCATCCTATTTTGCTGAAATTTGAAACAATGAGTAGTTTCAGGCTTTCTGACAACTGACCCAAATATGGTTCACATCGGACTATATTTAGATATAGCTACCATATAGACCGATCTCCCGATAAAGGGTCTGAAGCCCATAAAACTTTTATATATTTCCCGATTTAGCTTAAATTTACAACAGCAGGTTATTTTAAGCCTCCCGACATCTGACCTAATTATGGATTAGATCGGTCCATATTTAGATATAGCTGCCATATAGATCGATCTCCCGATAAAGGGTCTTAAGGCCATAAAAGCTTTATTTATTACCCGATTTCGCATAAATTTGAAACATTGAGTTATTCTTAGCCTCCTGACATTCGACCTAAATATGGTTCAGATCGGACTATATTTAGATATAGCTGCCATATAGACCGATCTCCCAATAAAGGGTCTGAAGGCCATAAAATCTTTTTTTATTACCCGATTTAGATGAAATTTACAACAGTGGGTTATTTTAAGCCTCCCGACATCAGACCTAACTATGGACTAGATCGGTCCATGTTTAGACATAGCTGCCATATAGACCGATCTCGCGATAAAGGGTCTGAAGCCCATAAAAGCTTTATTTATTACCCGATTTAGCTGAAATTTAAAACTGTGGGTTATTTTAAGCCTCCCTACATCTGACCTAAATATGGTTCAGATCGGACTATATTTAGATATAGCTGCCATATAGACCGATTTGCTGATAAAGGGTCTGAAGCCCATAAAAGCTTTATTAATTACCCGATTTTGCTGAAATTTGAAACAGTGAGTAGGTTAAATGAAATGTATGCAGAAGGAAATAACGAATCTGGCATTCAAATTCATGACGAAGTATAGGGGGTCACCCCACCCCCACAAAAACGCCCAAAATGGGCACATTAGCCAATCACGGATATATGATACTCGGTTTGTTTGTTCCGTATAGACTGAAAAATGGCAGAATCGATTTTCTGGAAATTTTCGCATATTGTGTGGGTTGGTCTGGAAGGAAACATAGGCTATATAATTTTTCGGTATCGGAAGGGGGACGGACCCTCCCCCTTATGCCAAAAACACCAAAATCAAAAGTGGACCGATCGGGACAATATAGGTATGAAATGAAAGCTATTGAAGAGTAGAATACGATATTTACATTTGAGTCTAAGTACCCATCGGGTCACCCAACCCCAAAACTCCCCCAAACAGACATATTGGACGTTCATTTTAATATGGGGCTCAAATGAAAGTTACTCGGGAGTAGATTTCAAATCTGGCGAAGTATAAGGTTTCACGCCATCCCTCAAAACGCCATTAGACCCATTATATGATACTTGCCTGAACCGATTTTCTTAAAATTTTCATAGATTGTGTACGTTTGTCGGGAAGGAAACATAGACCATATAATTTTTAGATATTGTGTGGAGGCAGACCCTCCCCCTTACCCCAAAAACACCATCCATATCCAAAAGAGGTCCAATGGGCACAATAAGGGTATCAAATGAAAGGTATTGGAGACTAGAAAACGAATATGGTATTAATATTTGGGCCCATGTATTTGACTCTATCTATATTTGATTTAAATGAGAACATTACCCTAAGGAAGAACATTACCACCAGGAATCGAGAAGGGGCAAATGGCCCCCTTTATAGATATTAGAGAGTTAAAGAAGGCGCGGCGTAGAAGGCCTGGTTCGGCTAGTATCTAAATCCGGAAGGCTTTTTCTCTACATCAATAGAGTTTGAGTCAAAAATAATAGCATTTGTTGGTAATCGGACAAAAATTAAGACCTGTACCTTGACACAAGAATATGTGGGCAGACAGATGGACAAAAGGACATACAGACAGAGGGACAAAGCCAAATCGAATCAGGAAGTAATTCTAAGCCCATCGGCATACTTTAACAATGAGTGTAGCTCGTCTCCTACTTAGTGTGGCTAAACAATTCACAAAGTTATATTGGGTTGCCAAAAAGTAATTGCGGATTTTTTAAAAGAAAGTAAATGCATTTTTAATAAAACTTAGAACGAACTTTAATCAAATATACTTTTTTTGCACTTTTTTCTAAAGCAAGCTAAAAGTAACAGCTGATTACTGACAGAAGAAAGAATGCAATTACAGAGTCACAAGCTGTGAAAAAATTTGTCAACGCCGACTAAATGAAAAATCCGCAATTACTTTTTGGGCAACCCAATAAATAATAGCCTGTTCCTGATGTAGGGTATGAATACAAACTAACCCAAAACAAATCACTTTTCTCCCACGAATTTCTCTAAAAGTGCCAATGATTCTATCGCCATTATGACATGCCAACGTTGTCACGAATTGGCCGATTAATGACCTATATTTCAATCTCATCGATTAACTGGCATTTGACCAAATAAAGCAAAATTTATGAAACAAATATTTTGATATTTGAATGGTAGATCGATTGAACGATTGATTGGCCGAACCCAAACCAATTACTGAACAAACAGTTAACAAATCAACGCTGGCATGGTGAGACCAGCCAACATACCAACATAGGCCAAAGGACCATTTAATTTAATGGATTGGGGGGGGGGGGGGAGGGGTGGAGGTAGCTTAATTTAAATTCAAACAATTTCAAATTAAACTTTTCCAAAACAAACAACGTTGGCCAAAATGTATGCAACACGATCGTTAAATTGCTTCTTTTGTTGAACGCAGTTGCTGGACGTGGTTCATTCATTCAATTCGAATTGTTGTTGAAATTTTTGCAAATTTAAATGCAAGAAAATTGCCAAGTGAAACGTAAAGACCACTTTGTTCAGCTAAAGAAAAAAAGAAAAAGGAAACTCAATAAGAGTTGTAAATGTAATGTAAACTAACCATTTTTTTGCAGAGAAGTTATCCCCCCTAGGCAAAATGGTCATTGAGGGTAAAGTGGACAGTTTTTCTTAGCGGGAAACTCGTTTTTGGTGGCACGCTATCCTTCCCCGGGTGCACAAAATTGAACTGTTGTATAAAATCACCTCGAAACTACTGATTTGCCATTAGGACAGGCACCACAAACTATCAGGAAAACAATGTCTAATGGCCGATTTCATTGCAAATAATAAACCAATAAAGAGCGGCAAGAGGCAAAATTGAATGAACGAATGACTGGCTGCAGCAGCGAGTAGTTGGTGGTAGCAAATAATGCATCATGCAATGCAACCCCCCAAAAAAATGCATTAAAAATTTGCACACGATTAAATAATGCACAGTGATATAAGAAATCATAAATTAAAACAAGTAAGAGCGTGCTAAGTTCGGCCGGGCCGAATATTATTGGGTTGCCCAAAAAGTAATTGCGAATTTTTTAAAAGAAAGTAAATGCATTTTTAATAAAACTTAGAATGAACTTTAATCAAATATACTTTTTTAACACTTTCTTTCTAAAGCAAGCTAAAAGTAACAGCTGATAACTGATAGAAGAAAGAATGCAATTACAGAGTCACAAGCCGTTGAAAAAACTTGTCAACGCCGACGATATGAAAAATCCGCAATTACTTTTTGGGCAACCCAATATATACCCTCCACCATGGATCGCATTTGTCGAGTTCTATGCGCGCTACCTCTTTTTAGGCAAACATAGAATACTGCATAAGAATTGTTGTGCTATTGGAGCTATATTAAGTTATAGTCCGATTCGGACCATGAAATGAATGCTGAACATTGTAGAAGTCATTGTGTAATATTTCAGTTCATTCGGATAAGAATTGCGCCTTGTAGGGGCTCAAGAATCAAAATCGGGAGATCGGTTTATATGGGAGCTGTATCAAGCTATTGATCGATTCAGACCATATTAGACACGTATGTTGAAGGTCATGGGAGAAACCGTTGTACAAAATTTCTGCCAAATCGGATGATAATTGCGCCTTCTCAAGATCCCAGATCGGTTTATATGGCAGCTATATCAGGTTACTGACCGATTTGAATGCATATTTGTCACAGTTGTTGGAAGTCATAACAAAACACCTCATGCAAATTTTCAGCTAAATCGGATGATAATTGCGCCCTCTAGAGGCTCAAGAAGTCAAGATCCCACATCGGTTTATATGACAGCTATATCAGGTTATGTACCGATTTGCGCTATACTTTACACAGTTATTGGACATGGTTAAATTTTTACGACGACCAAGAATATATAGACGTTGCGGGGTTGGAAATGAATATTTCGATGTGTTGCAAACAGAATAACAAAATGGATATACTCCCGTCCTTCGGTGGTGAATACAAAAATAATTCAAAAAAATTTTATATCAAAATTTAAATTTTTTTTAGCCACTGTAAAATGGTTTAAATTTCAACTCCTTGGGGGAGGGCAACCAAATAAGACAACAAACCAGTGGGACGGCTGGGCGGATGGCAAGACAGACGGACTTAAAACAAAAACAGACATTCAAGACAGTTGATCGGGTAATAGCAAAAAACAAACAAACACAATTTTCTATGGAAAATAACATTCAAATTGACGAAAATTGTCGAAAATTTGTAAATCGTGCAGAGCACATTTCCATATCCCAACACACCACGCAATACACCAACCCCCCCGAAAAGCCACCTTCACCATCATCCTTTGAAGAAAAAAAAAAACAAAGGCCTTAAAAGCCAAGGTTCGAGCGAACAACATTCATTGCAATAGCCAGCAACAGTTGCAATTGCCATGGAATGTAAATCAGTATATTGACCGGTAATTACATGCAACACAACCTAAATATATCCACCAATGGTTGGGGGGTACCACTACTCCTCCAGTCTCCCGGTTGGAAATTACACTGGTGCCAGAAGTTCCTTTTCATTTGCTCGTTGCTTGTTCACATTTTTTCTCACTTGCAGTGAGCTGAGAAATGTCAGACAGAAAAAAGGGTTGCCAAGGTTATGCAACAAAAGTAGTTTAAATCAAAAATCATTTAACAACTACCATAACCATATTTTCTGGACGGGGAAATCAATTCATATAAATTTTGTACCTTAGTTACGTTATGTATGAGTGTAGAGAGTACGGACTCACTATGACAATTGTAAGTCCATTGTTAAACACCTGTAGCGACAGACGAAGGCCTCTGGTGGGAATCGAACCCACGAACCCCGTACTGGCAATCCGAGCTCGCTTAAAACTCGGCTATCGTGGCGCCAATTTTGTAAAAGCATCTGCAACAACCTTTCAACCAGTAATGCCAATAGGAAATTCAGATATGAGGTCCAGAGAACTGGCCCACTAACCTAAATATTACGGGTACTCCTGAACGAAGGCGATGACCTGTGAGGACAGTATGAGAGTCAAACCAAAGGTATATCAACAAGTAAAAAGGCGTTGGATACCCACCACCTCGGGTATATATGAAAACCACCTTTCATCAAAATTTATAAAAAAAATTGCATACCTTATGTCCCATAGCAGTTATATCGAAATACGTTCCGCTTTGGACCAAATACTAATAAGAACAGTAGCTTTATCTAAATATAAACCGATCTAAACCATATACGACACGGATGTCGAAAAGCCTAACACTCGATTATAAATTAAAATATGAAATCGGATTATAAATGCACCTTTAGGGGGCCAAGATTTTTTTTCGAGATATTGGCCATATGGCAGCTATGTTCAAATCTAGACCGATCTGGGCCAAATTGAAGAAGGTCGTTGAAGAGCCTAACCAAACTCACTGTCTCAAATTTCAGCGACATCGGATAATAAATGCTACTTTTATGGCGCTAAAACATAAAACCGAGAGATCGGTCTATATGGCAGCTATATCCAAATCTGGACCGATCTGTGCCATATGGCAGAAGTATGTCAAGGGGCTTAACTTAACTCACTATCCCAAATTTCGGCGACTAAGACAATAAATGCGCCTTTTATGGGCCCAAAACCTTAAACCGAGAAATCAGTCTATATGGCAGCTATATCCAAATCTGAACAGATCAGCGCCTAATTGAAGAAATATATCGAAGGCCCTTAGACAACTCACTGTCCCAAATTTCAGCAAAATCGTATAATAAATGTGGCTTTTATGGACTTAAGACCCTAAATCGGAGGTTCGGTCTATATGTCAGCTATATCCGAATGTGGACCGATCTGGGCCAAACTGACGGAGGATATCGAAGGGCCTAACTCAACTCACTGTCCCAAATTTCAGCGAAATCGGATAATAAATATGGTTTTTATGGGCCAAAGACATTAAATCGGAGGATCGGTCTATATGGCAGCTATAGCCAAATCTGAACCGATCTGGGCCAAACTGATGAAGGATATCGAAGGGCCTAACACAACTCACTGTCCCAAATTTCAGCGAAATCGGATAATAAATGTGGCCCTTATGGGCCTAAGACCCTAAATCGGATGATCGGTCTATATGGCAGCTGTAACCAAAACTGGACCGATCTGGGCCAAATTATCAGAGAAAGTTGAAGGGCCTAACACACCTCACTTTCCCAAATTTCAGCGAAATCGTATAATAAATGTGGCTTTTATGGGCTTAAGACCCTAAATCGGAGGTTCGGTCTATATGTCAGCTATATCCGAATGTGGACCGATCTGGGCCAAACTGACGAAGGATGTCGAAGGGTCTAAAACAACTCACTGTCCCAAATTTCGGAGAAATCGGACAATAAATGCGCCTTTTATGGGCTCAAAACCTTAAATCGAGAGATCCGTCTATATGGCAGCTATATTCAAATCTGGATCGATCTGGGTCATATTGCACAGTCTCAAATTTCGGCAACATATGACAATAAATGCGGCTTTTATGGGCTCAAAACCTTAAATCGAGAGATCAATCTATATGGCAGCTATATTCAAATCTGGATCGATCTGGGTCAAATTGAAGAAGGATGTTGAAGGGCCTAACACAACTCACTGTCCCAAATCTCATTAAAATCGGATTATAAACGTGGCTTTTATTGGTCTAAGACCCTTAATCGGAGGGTCGGTTTATAGGCAGCTAAGCTAAGCAGGAGGATCGGTCTATTTGGCAGCTTTAACCAAATCTGGATCGATCTGGGCCAAATTGAATAGGGATGGCGAAGGGCCTAACACAACTCACTGTCCCAAATTTTAGCAAAATCGAATAATAAATGTGGCTTTTATGGGCCTAAAACCCTAAATCGGAGGATCAGTCTATATGGGAGCTATATCCAAATTTGGACCGATCTGGGGCAAATTGACGAAGGATGTCGAGGAGCCTATCTCAACTCACTGATCCAAATTTCAGCAAAATCGGATAATAAATGTGGCTTTTATGGGCCGAAGACCCTAAGTCGGACGATCGGTTTATAGGACAGCTTTAACCAAATCTGGACCGATCTGGGCCAAATTGAAGAAGGATGGCGAAGGGCCTGATACAACTCACTGTCCCAAATTTTAGCAAAATCGGATAATAAATGTGGCTTTATGGGCCTAAGACCCCAAATCGGAGGATCGGTCTATACGATAGCTTTAACCAATTCTGGACCGATCTGGGTCAAATTGAAGAAGGATTTCGAAGGGCTTAACACAACTCACTGTCCTAAATTTCAGCAAAATCAGATAAAAAATGTGGCTTTAGGCGTCTTAGACCCTATATAGGCGGATCGGTCTATATGGGGGCTATATCCCCCATATAGACCGATATAGCCCATCTTCAAATATAACCTGTCTATGGACAAAAAAAGAATCTGTGCAAAATTTCAGCTCAATATCTCTATTTTTGAAGACTGTAGCGTGATTTCAACAGACAGACGGACAGACGGACGGACATGGCTAGATCGCCTTATATTTTTACGCTGATCAAGAATATATATACACTTTATAGGGTCGGAAATGGATATTTCGAAGTGTTGCAAACGCAATGACAAAATGAATATACCCCATCCTTCGGTAGTGGGTATAAACATTTATTATCTTCGCTGGTCAGGCTTGGTCATTGATTTCATCTATCTTTCATTGACCCCCCAAAGGGAAGAGGAAATACGGGCTGATTGTTTATAGCTAAATGTGGCAACCCTGCTTCCAATTATTTGCTGAATAGCTGCAACTATGTTTCGTTACCTCAATTGACTCCATATTAAGTGTGGTATTCTGCGCGCAGATGAATAGATAGCGGAAGGTGATTCGTGGTGGTGTGGTAGAACTCCAAATTGATTTGAACACTGCCACAAAAGAGAATGAAGGATGCTGTTCCCAACACCAGTATTGGCTATATTAAGTTTGTTCAGTGAGACCATTCATGTTGAGAGGATACAATTTTCACCTGAAATAAATACCGGGTCAATTACATTGCTGCCTGACCAAAGCTTTCTATCTTGGCAAAACAGTTTCTGATAGCAGCATAGCATGATTTCTCAACTAAGGGGGGATTCCTTCGATCGCCATTCGCCCCAGAAACAAATATTGAACGACGCACTTGAAAAGTGCCCATTGGTAGTTCATGTCGTTGGTTTGGCTGCTTAGTTGTCTACTCCGTCGCTGAACGTTGTATGCTGGATGGATGGATTGATAGATGCCCGCTTGAATAGTTGCACTTAAATAAACGCTCAGGCTGATTATTTGCTTAAATTGCTGCTAATAACATGACGTGCCATCAAAACTGTTTCTCCACGGAAAATTTGCTTTCTTTCGTTACTCGCAAAGGGAAGGATGCCATTTATAATATATATTTGCTGCCAGTAGAGATGATAATGGTATTGAACATAAAATATTAAAAAAAAAAATAATTTTTAACAAAATTATCGATAAACGCAATATTAGAAACTAAAACTGAAATTTGGGAATATCTTTGGATCAACGTTCAGAAAGGCTGACGTTAATAGACTTCGCGCCGCGCACATAAAAAAAGTAAAAATGAATAAAGCTCGGCAGGCCGGAACTTTGTTTGCTCGTTTATGTGTTCCTTATAGACTCAGAAACGACTTAACCGATTTTCTTGAAACTATCACAGATAGTGCATAATGATCCCGTGGTGAAAATAGGGTATTGCATTTTTTGTTATCTGAAGGGGGGCGGACCCTCCCCCCTACCCCAATTTTCAGAAACGCCAGATCTCGGAGATGGGTGGTGCGATTTAAGCGACATTTTGTGTGTTCTCTTATAGTAAGCTACAAACAAAAATTTAATATTTAAATTTCGGATGGGGTACCTAGAGGGGCGCCCCACCCCAAAACCTACCAAAAATCGATATACACCCATCACGACAATATGGGACTCAAATGAAAGGTATTTTAGATTAGAAAACGTATCTGATATCCAATTGTCGGACCAAGTGTTTGGGGGACCACCCCAACCCCCAAAACACCCCTAAATGGGACATATTTACCGACCATGGCAATATGGTACTCAAATGAAAGGTATTTACGAGTAGAATACGAATATTATATCCAAATGTGGGACCAAGTTTCTGGTGGTCCACCCCTTCCCGAAAACACCCCCCAAACAGGACTTATTTACTGACCATGGGAATATGGGGCTTAAATAAAAGGTATTTGTGTGTAGAATACGAATCTGATATCCAGATGTGGGAAAAGTGTTTGGGGGCCGTCCATCCCTAAAAGCCCCTAAAGATTTATCCTCTTACGACCAAAGCAATATGGGGCTCAATTGAAAGGACTTTGGAAGTAAAGCAAGAATCTGATATCAATATTCTAGAAAAGTGTCTATGGGGTCACCCCACCCCCACAAAACCACCCAAATAGGAAGTATTTGCTAACCATTGCAATTTAAGGCTTAAAAAGGATGTTTTTTAGAATAGAACACAAATCTGATACATATTTTCAAAGTGGCCGCCCCATTCCTCAAAACACCCCCCAAACCAGCTGCCATTAAGACCTCTAGATCTCTCGATTTAAGGTCCTGGACACATAAAAGGAACATTTATTGTTCCATTTCGCTGGAATTTGACACAGCGAGTTGTGTTAAGCCTTTTGACATCCTCTTCTTAAATTTGGTTCAAATCGGTCCAGATTTGGATATAACTGTGATATATACCGATCTGCCGGTTTTAGGTCTTAGGTCCATAAAAGCCATATTTATTATCCGATGTCGCCGAAATTTGGGACAATCAGTTGTATTAGGCTCTTCGACATCATTCTTCAATTTGGCTCAGATCGGTTCAGATTTGGATATAGCTGCTATATAGACCGATCTCTCCATTTGAAATCTTGGCCTTATAAAAAGCGCATTTATTATCCAATTTCGTTGAAATTTGGGAGGCTTTTCCACATCCGTGTTCTATATGGTTCGGATGGTGGGTATCCAAATTTGGCTTGGCCGAACTTTATGCCTTTTTATTTTTTTTTTTATTCTTTGCCCAACATATAGTATAAGTTCTTCATTGGAGGCCACCGTAGCGCAGAGTTTAGCATGTCCGCCTACGACACTGAACGCCCGACTTCGAACCCTGGCGAGAATATGAGAAACCAGTAAGGAAGGGCAAAAGTCGGGCGGTGCCGACTGTATGTGGGAGCTATATCCAATTCTGAACCAATTTTGATGGACCTAGGCAAATGTTTTCAGATATCTTCGAACTGTAATAACTACGGTTGACAAATGACAACATTATTGCAAATTACTCAAAATTTGATGAATATTTATATGGGAGCTATATCTTAATCTGAAACTAATTCGAGCAACCCTCTCAGAAATTGTGGTAGTCGTTGAGGAAAGCGTTGTGCAAAATTTTTGGCGAGATTGGTCAATAAATGCGATTGCAGTGGTTTTTAAAGAGAAAATCGGGCGATATAAATATATGGCAGCTATATCTAAATCTGAACCGATTTCTTTGAAATTCACCAGTAATGTCAAGAGTCAAGAGAATATCCTTCCTACCAAATTTCAAGGGAATCGATTTACAAATGAAAAATTTATTGCATTATTACTGCAAATCGGACGAACATATATATGGGAGCTATATCTTAATCTGCACCCATTTAGAGAAAACTTTATAGATATTGTACAATGTCGTCGAGGAAAGCATTACACAAAGTTTTGAGAAGATTGGTCAATTAATGCGCTTGCAGTGGCTCTTGGAGTGAAAATCAGGCGATATATATATGAGAGCTATATCTAAATATGAACCGATTTCTATGAAATTCACCAGTAATGTCGAGAGTCAAAAGAAAATCCTTTCTACCGAATTTCAAGCGAATCGATTTATAAATGACCATTTTATTGCTTTATTACTGGAAATCGGACTAAAATATATATAGGAGCTATACCCAAATCTGAACCGATTTTTTCCAATTTCAATAGGTTTCGTCTCCAGACCGTAAAACATGTCTATATTAAATTTCAAGACGATCGCATAAAAATTGCGACCTGTAGTTTGTACACAAATTAACACCGACAGACAGACAGACACACACAAAATTTCTGCCAAATCGGATGAGAATTGCGCCCCCTAGCGGCTCAAGAAGTCAAGACCCAAGATCGGTTTATATGGCAGCTATATCGAAACATGGACCGATTTGAACCATACTTAGGAAGTGCTACCAAAGCACTACGTGCAAAATTTCAGTAAAATCGGATAAGAATTGCGCCCTATAGAGGCTCAAGAAGTCAAGAACCAAGATCGGTTTATATGGCAGCTATATCAAAACATGGACCAATTTGGCCCATTAACAATACCAACCGACCTACACTAATAAAAAGTATTTGTGCGAAATTTCAAGCGGCTAGCTTTACTCATTCGAAAGTTAGCGTGCTTTCGACAGACAGACTAACGGACGGAGGGACAGACGGACGGACATGGCTAGATCGACTTAAAATCGACATGACGATCAAGAATATATATACTTTATGGGGTCTTAGACGCATATTTCAAGGTGTTACAAACAGAATGACGAAATTAGTATAGCCCCATCCTATTTTGGAGGGTATAAAAATTGTCAGCATTGGTTTTCCTCTTCAAATACTGGCGACATTTGTGAGGTACTATACCATGCATGGAAGCCATGAAAAAACTTCTCCTCAAAGAGTTGTCGCACTGTGGCATGCCGTTCGGACTCGGCTATAAAAAGGAGGTTCCCTATCGTTGAGCATAAAATTGAATCAGACAGCTCTCATTGAAATGTAAGAAGTTTGCCCTGTTCCATAATAGAATCCCTACGGGAAATGTGTAGTCAATTGCCCCAAATATACCGGTCCTAAATTGGAGAATTAGTAACCTGTCACAGGATATATCCCAAAAGAGATGAAAAGTTTCAGTTGTCAAAACTTATAAATCTTAATTATCTTTTAAAAAGTCGCTTAATTTTTGTTAAATATTTGCTTATCCGTTAAATATATCTCCCTTAAAAATACTTGCAAAGTAGACTCATCCTTTTGGAACTGTCCCAGGACCTATCCTACGGTGTTAGAATGGTGGCAATTCATCACCTCGAGCGACAAACCCTTATAAAAGTGATAGGCTTCTTTTCCATGTAAGGAGACGAGAACTGGGACCGTACCCTATCACCAGAGGACCAATCCCATGACAGGTTTGAGACCTGTCCCATTTTCCGTTGGCATGTTCATGGGCAAATTTGCATTACTTCTAAATCATGTTCAAGGCAGATTATGCTTAATGCATACATTTACCTTATAAGCGAGTAACTTCTCCTGATTGCTTGTCATTCAAGTTCATTAACCCTCAAAGTTAAATTTCTCCACTCGGAAAATTTAACTTTGACCATTACTATGAACTATCCAAATGATGAAATGTTTTCCGTTACATTTAAAACTTTCCGTTAGGTTTGTACCATACGCTACAAGCATCCCATCTATAATTTTAAACATTTAAGGTTTTATGGAATTCCAAAAATTTTAATTCTAAACTCTTAACCATTTCAAGATGATTTTAACCATAGATGATAACTTATAATTTCCTACAATCATTTCTTTGTACTTTTTTTACACCTGTCGGAAGAGCTGGAGGAATAATCATTGATTTAGGCCATAACATCGCCTAGATGAAAATTGCATTACATTAGTCTTTGGTTATTGCGTAGCATACGCGCAATCTTCTTTTATGTACATCACTCAAAATCATTTGCCCATTAATTGCCATCGATTTATACGCTCGCGGCTAGTAAAGGCTTCCAGCTTCCAATGTTGCATATTTTGCAACAACGGCAATGTGATTAAATCGAAATGATTTCTAAATAACCGTTGTTCTACATAAGCAGAACAACAAGTTGAAGCACTGGCAATTGGTTGATGCCACAGTTGTTGCTTTTGTAGCTTTGAGTCTGGATGTTGATGCCACCGAGATAGACATCGCCTGGACACCATAATTACAGTGGATGCAAGAAGAGCCGTTTTGAGTAACATTAAGCTTTCATTTGTGCAGTGTCATTTGGGCATACAACTGCATGACTGCCTGCAAGGAACAGCAGCAGCAGCAGATGAGCAACCAACAGACTACCAGCCATGCAAACAACTATTGATTGATGGATGCCATGTTTGCTTAGGCTTCTGTTCTAACAGCCACTGTATGTTGAGTTTCAGATACAGACTTTTCGCTGGCAAACTGCTCTTAAAATTGCAACTGCAAATGCATTATCTTCCTCTTCTCATGTACAACACCATATTTAAGGTGTTGTTGTTTTTTCTGTTTTGTTTTTTTTCTTTTGAAAATCAGTTCCAGGCTAAATATTTAGACCTATTCATGTAAAGCGGCATGTAAATGAGAATGTTGAACCCTGAAGGTGCATAACATGAATATGTAGACATCTATCCAGACAAAGACCAATTATATGGGAAAACATGGAAATTCTAACCCAACTGGCACAGTAGGATGTATATGAAATAAATTAAAAAACAAGTAAAAAGGCGTTAAGTTCGGCCGGGCCGAACTTTGGATACCCACCACCTCGGGTATATATGTAAACCACCTTTCATCAAAATTCGGTGAAAATATACTAGCTAAATCTAAAAACAAGTAAAAAGGCGTTAAGTTCGGCCGGGCCGAACTTTGGATACCCACCACCTCGGGTATATATGTAAACCACCTTTCATCAAAATTCGGTGAAAATTGCATACCTTATACTCATATACCTCATACCGATCTCAACTATATACGACACGGATGTCGAAAAGCCGAACATAAGTCACTGTGTCAAATTTCAGTGAAATCGGATTATAAATGCGCCCTTTATGGGGCCAAGACTTTAAATCGAGATATCGGTCTACATGGCAGCTATATCCAAATCTGGACCGATTTGGGTCAAGTTGCATAAACGTGTCGAAAAGCCTAACACAAAGCACTGTCCCAAATTTCGGCGAAATGGGACAATAAATGCCTATTTTATGGGCCCTAAACCTTAAATCGAGAGATCGGTATATATGGCAGCTATATGCGAATCTGGATCGATCTGGGCAAAATTGAGGAAGGACGTCGAAGAGCCTAACTTAACTCACTGTGTCAAATTTCAGCGACATCGGACAATAAATGCGTCTTTTATGGCCCCAAAACCTAAAACCTAGATATCGGTCTATATGGCAGCTATATCCAAATCTGGACCGATCTGTGCGATATTGCAGAAGTATGTCAAGGGGCTTAACTTAACTCACTGTTCCAAATTTCGGCGACATCGGACAATAAATGAGCATTTTATGGGCCCAAAACCATAAATCAAGAAATCGGTCTATATGGCAGCTATATCTAAATCTGAACCGATCTGGACTAAATTGAAGAAATATATCAAAGGGCCTAACACAACTCACTGTCCCAAATTTCAGCAAAATCGGATAATGAATGTGGCTTTTATGGGCCTTACACCATAAATCGGAGGATCGATCTATATGGCAGCTATATCCAAATCTGGACCGATCTGAGCCAAATTAACGAAGGATGTCGATGGGCCTTACACAATTCACTGTCCCGAATTTCATCAAAATCGGATAAAAAATGTGGCTTTTGTGGGCCTAAGACCCTAAATCGGAGGATCGGTCTATATGGCAGCTATATCCAAATCTGGACCGATCTGAGCCAAATTAACAAAGTATGTCGAAGGGCCTAACATAACTCATTGCCCCAAATTTCAACAAAATCGGATAATAAATGTAGCTTTTATGGGCCTAAGACCCTAAATCGGCGGATCGGTCTATATGGGGGCTATATCAAGATATAGTCCGATATAGCCCATCTTCGAACTTAACCTGCTTATGGACAAAAAAAGAATCTGTGCAAAATTTCAGCTCAATATCTCTATTTTTAAAGACTGTAGCGTGATTTCAACAGACAGACGGACAGACGGACGGACATGTCTAGATCGTCTTAGATTTTCACGCTGATCAAGAATATATATACTTTATAGGGTCGGAAATGGATATTTCGATGTGTTGCAAACGGAATGACAAAATGAATATACCCCCATCCTTCGGTGGTGGGTATAATAAACCGATCTGAACTATATACGACACGCATGTCAAAAAACCTAATGTAAGACATTGTGTCAAACTTCAGTGAAATCGGATTATAAATGCGCCTTTTATGGGGCGAATACTTTAAATAGAGATATCGCTCTACATGACAGCTATATCCAAATCTGGACCGATTTGGGTCAAGTTGCATAAAAATGTCGAAGAGTCTAATACAAAGCACTATCCCAAATTTCGGCGAAATTGGACAATAAATGCGCCTTTTATGGGCCCAAAACCATAAACCAAGAAATCGGTCTATATGGCAGCTATATCCAAATCTGATCCGATCTGGACCAAGTTGAAGGAAGATGTCGAAGGGTCTAACTCAACTCATTATCCCAAATTTTAGCAAAATCGGTTAAAAAATGTGGCTTTTATGGACCTAACACCATAAATCAAGGGATCGGTCTATATGGCAGCTATATCCAAATCTGAACCGATCTGGGCAAAATTAACGAAGGATGTCGTAGGGCCTAACACAACTCACTGTCCCAATTTTCAGCAAAATCGGTTAATAAATGTGGCTTTTATGGGCCTAACACCATAAATCGGAGGATCGGTCTATATGGCAGCTATATCCAAATCTGGACCGATCTAAGCCAAATTAACGGAGGAAGTCGAAGGGCCTAACACAACTCACTGTCCCAAATTTCAGCAAAATTGGTTAATAAATGTGGCTTTTATGGGCCTTAGACCCTAAATCGGTGGATCGATCTATATGGCAGCTATATCCAAATCTGGACCGATCTGAGCCAAATTGACGAAGGATGTTTAAGGGCCTAACATAACACACTGTCCCAAATTTCAGCAAAATCGGATAATAAATGTGGCTTTTGTGGGCCTAAGACCCCAAATCGGAGGATCGGTCTATATGGCAGCTATATCCAAATCTGGACCGATCTGAGCCAAATTGACGAAGGATGTTGAAGGGCCTAACACAACTCACTGTCCCAAATTTCAGCAAAATCGGATAATAAATGTGGCTTTTATGGGCCTAAGACCCTAAATCGGCGGATCGGTCTATATGAGAGCTATATCAAGATATAGTCCGATATAGCCCATCTTCGAACTTAACCTGCTTATGGAACTTAACCTGCCCATCTTCGAACTTAACCTGCTATTTTTGAAGACTGAAGCGTGATTTCAACAGACAGACCGACAGACGGACGGACATGTCTAGATCGTCTTAGATTTTTACGCTGATCAAGAATATATATACTTTATAGGGTCGGAAATGGATATTTCGATGTGTTGCAAACGGAATGACAAAATGAATATACCCCCATCCTTCGGTGGTGGGTATAAAAAAACCAAGTAAGAGCGAGCTAAGTCCGAATCATAAATACCCTCCACCATGGATCACATTTGTCAAGTTCTATGCGCGGTATCTCTTTTTAGGCAAACAAAGAATATAGAATAAGAACTGTTATGCTATTGGAGCTATATCAAATTATAGTCCGATTCGGACTATAAATGAATGCTGAATATTGTAGAAGTCGTTGTGTAATATTTCAGTTCATTCAGATAAGAATTGCGCATTGTAGGGGCTCAAGAAGCAAAATCGGTAGATAGGTTTATATGGGAGCTGTATCAAGCTATTGGTCGATTCAGACCATATTAGAAGCCGTTGTACAAAACTTCAGCCAAATCGGATGAAAATTGCGCCCTCTAGAGGCTCAAGAAGTCAAGATCGGTTTATATGGCAGCTATGTCAAAACATGAGCTGATCCAAACCATACTTACCACAGTTGTTGGAAATGATACCAAAACACTACGTGCAAATTTCTGCCAAATCGGATGAGAATTGCGCGCTCTATTGGCTCAAGAAGTCAAGATCTAAGATCGGTTTATACGACAGCTATGCCGGATTATGAGTCGATTTGAATCGAACATGGCACAGTTGTTTGATGTGATACAAATACATCACGTGCAAAATTTCAGTCAAATCGGATGAGAATTGCGTCCTCTAGAGGCTCAAGAAATCAAGAGCCCAGATCGGTTTATATGGCAAATGCAAATTTTGCCCATGAACATTCCACTAAGGAACAGGGCCAAACATCTCACATATCAATGAGTGCAGTCCGAATCAAGTTTAAGCTCAATGATAAGAGGCCTCCTTTTTATAGCCGAGTCCGAACGGCGTGCCGCAGTGCGACACCTCTTTTGAGAGAAGGTTTACATGGCACCGCTGAAAATTTTTTCTGATTGCCTCGCCAGGATTCGAACTCAGGCGTTCAGCGTCATAGGCGGACATGCTAACCTCTGCGCTACGGTGGCTTCCCGGTTTATATGGCAGCTAAATCAAAACATGGACCGATTTAAACCATACTTAGCGCAGTTGTTGGAAGTGATACCAACACACCACGTGCAAACTTTCAGTCAAATCGCACGAGAATTGCGCCCTGTCGAGGCTCAAGAAGTCAAGAACCAAGATCGGTTTATATGGCAGCTATATCAAAACATGGACTCAGGAAGTCAATATCCCATATCGGTTTATATGGCAACCATATCAGGTTATAAACAGATTTGAACCATACTTGGCACAGTCATGACAAAATACTTCGTGCAAAATTTCATTCAAATCGGATAAGAATTGCGCCCTCTAGAGGCTCAAGAAGTCATGACCCAAGATAGGTTTATATGGCAGCCATATCAGGTTATTGACCGATTTGAACCGAACTTAGCACAGTTGTTGAAAGTCATAGCGAAACACTTTGTGCAAAATTTCATTCCAATCGGATAAGAATTGCGCCCTCTAGAGGCTCAAGAAGCCATGACCCAAAATCGGTTTATATGACAGCTATATCAGGTTATGGACCGATTTGCACCATACTTGACACAGTTCTTGGATATCATAACAAAACACGTCGAACGAAATTGCATTCCAATCGAGTAATAATTGTACCCTATAGAGGCTCAAGAAGTCAAGACCCCAGATCGGTTTATGTGGCAGCTATATCAGATTATGGACCGAATTGGACCACACATGACACAGTTGTCGGATATCATAACAAACGACGTCGCCCAAAATTTTATTCCAAACGGATAAGAATTGCGCACTCTAGAGGCTCAAGAAATCAACACCCAAGATCGGTTTATAGGAAGCTATATGAAAGCATGGACCGATATGGCCCATTTATAATCCCGACCGACCTACACTAATAAGAAGTATTTGTGCAAAATTTCAAGCGGCTTGCTTTATTCCTTCGAAAGTTAGCGTGCGACTGTTTGGGGCGATGTTTCGGCCTTTCAGATATTTCGCCCCAATGTGGATATCATTTTCGTGCTCTACTCCCAAATACCTTTCATTTGAGCCCTTATATTGGTGTGGTCGGTAAATATATCCGGTATGGGGTATTTTTGGGGATGAATTTGACGCCCATATATCAGATTCGTGATCTATTCTCAAATATCTTTCATTTAAGCCACATAAAGTCATTACTGATTTATATTTCCATTTGGCGGGTTTTGAAGGTGGCGCGGCCCTCCCTAGATATCCCACTCTTAATAAGGATACGAAATTTCTGTTTTTGAATTATAATAAGCAAACAAAATTTCGCTTACATTGTCCCACTCATCACCGAAATTTGACATTTTTGAAAATAGGGTAAAGGGAGGGTTTCGCCCATTAAAGTTTGGATGTGGTGGTGGATGCAGGTTGTTAAACCCTGTGCCCCGAAAGTGGATATTAGACTCAAACACCACATTTAAGCTACATACTGCTATAGTCGGTATATATGTATAGTTTACGTCCCTGGAACACTTGGGGGTGGTGAGGTCCCTCAGACACCAAGGCATAAATTTTGATGTCAGATTTGTATTCTACTTTTAAATGTCTTTCGTGCGATACTCATATTGCCCAAAGCGGTGAAAGAGTCCTGTTGGGGGCTTTTTTGGAGTGGGGGACCCCCCGAACACTTTGGGCGAAATTTGTTTATAAAAATCTTAGTCTACTCTTAAATACCTTCCACTTAATATCCATATTATCGCAATCGGTAAACATGTCCGCCCGGGTGGGGTTTGGGATGGGGCGTCCGCCCCAGGTTATTGGACCAAAAAAATTTTCTACCATAAGGGGGCATACACAATTTCGTTTAGATCGGTGTACGTATCTCCGAGATTTGGCGTTTTTGAAAATTGGGGTATGGGGGAGGGTCCGCCACTCCTTCAGATATCAAAGAATGTAGTACCATATTTTCACCACGGGATCATTATGCACCATCTGTGAAATTTTCAAGAAAATCGGTTCAGCCGTTTTTGAGTCTTTTTAAAACATTTTTACACTCTATTACTTCTCTGCCCTGTCCTTTAAGACAAATGATTCTGATTCTCCTGTGCCTGTCTGACCTGTATATTTTTGTTCTTTGCCTGACTATCCTTTGTCTGTCCATTCTTTGTCTGTCAATCTGTCCTTATTCTGTGTATCTGACCTTTGTCGGTCTGTTATTTTTGTCAGTATGTCCGTCTATCTGTTGTCTCCTTAAAAAAGCTATCGATCTGAAACTTGGTATAGATCCATATGTAGATGTAGCTCCTCCTGAAGTTTTAGTTTTTATTCAATGGCTGTGAAATGTTGTTAAGGTCCAGTTTTCGGCATGGCCCCCATATAGACCAACCTTTCGCTTTGCCATCAATTCACAGAGAGTGTATTCTAATGTGTATTAGACACTGTATTTTTTGGCCACCAAAGTGTAATCCAACCCAATGTCCATACAATTACAGTGTCAATTTTAAATGAAAAAGTTGTTGGAATCTTTTGTTCGTGGCCCCGGCTGATTGACTGTCAGACTAGAAACGAAAGATTTCTAATTTTACCACCAACAAAGCCAACAATTCAGAGAATTATCACAGATGTTTAAGGCATTAAACCGCGGCGGCAGCAGCAGCAACAAAGCACCAACATCAGCCGTTTGATGAAGCCCTGACAATTGTTGGGTAATTAAAATTGGTGTGATTTTCAGGCATTCAAAGAAGAAGAAGGGGTGGTTAGAGACATTCATTCGATCAAATGCAGCGTAGAATAATCAACGTTAAATTATGATTGACATCATTGTCCAATCAATCGTCTGTTATGCTTGGTTTATAAGATATGATTGATATTGATACAGAGATAGGTAACAATGTTGCACCACTGCAAGTGCATGATGAGGTAGAGCACAGAATAAAAACAACCCTGCCCTCTAGCTGCAAAGCCCTCGAGCACAGAGAGAGAGGACAATGAAGGATGGAAGATTGCTTGGTTATTCAATAATGATTTCCCAAATGATCGATACCCACTTGAAAATCGACTAATTCAGCATCTCTCTCACACACACACGCACGCATAATGAATGCATGAGTGGCGTTTGGTGTGAGCAAATATTCGATTTACCACATTTGTATTTCTACGAAGCCGTGGCGCTAATCCCATAATTATTTCTTGTTTATAGAGATAGAAAGGGGGCAAAACGCATGCAACGACAAGCAGGCAGGCAGGCAGGCGAACTGTTATGCATTCCTGTGTTCTTTCTAGGCTGGCTGGCTGCCAGTTCATCTCAGGCTCGGCAGAACGTTTCTCAATTAGCTGAGCTGTCAAAATGATGATGAACTTGAAAATTGATGAGGGTCCGTCCACTCACTCACTCATCAAACTCTCATGTAGATGCACCGCCACAGTAGGGATGCTGTGATGAGCTACACAACGATGCCATTTGTTGTTGTAGTTTCATAAGCCATCCACAAGCGCATCATAAGTCAAATATCGCTCTTGAAGCGTTGATTTGTCACAGTTTTAGAGGTAACACGAAAAGCTACAATACAGTACATAGCCAAACAAAAGAAACGCCTTAGTTATGTTGAATTAAAAATGGCAGAGAATTATTATAATCTGTTTTTTACCCTCCAGCATAGGATTTCGTCATTCCGTTCGAAATATGCATCTAAGACCTATAGAGTACATATATTCTTGATCGTCATGACATTTTTAGTCGATCTAGACATGTCCGTCCGTCTGCCTGTCTGTCCTTCGAAAGCATGCTAACCTAGGAAGGAGTATAGCTGGGCACTTGAAACTGGGATTGTAAATGGGCCAAATCGGCCCATGTTTTAATACAGCTGGCATATAAACCGATCTTGGGTCTGGACTCCTTGAGCTTCTGATATAGCTGCTATGTAAACCGGTCTCCAAGATCGACTTTTTAAGACTCTGGAGGGCGCAGTTATTACTAGACTTGCCTGAAATTTTGGAGGTGGTGTTTTTCTATCAATTTCATCAGCCATGACAAGTAAGGTCCATATTAGTTAATAACTTGAAATAGCTCATATAAATTTGAAAAAGTCATTCAAAGAATTTGACAAATGCGATCCATGGTGGAAGACTAAGCACGCTTTTATTTGTTATTTGTTATTATACCCACCACCGAAGGATGGGGATCTATTCATTTTGTCATTCCTTTTGCAACACATCGAAATATCTATTTCCGACCCAACAAAGTATATATATATTCTTGATCAGCGTAAAAATCTAAGACGATCTAGCCATGTCCGTCCGTCTGTCTTTTGTATTCACGCTACAGTTTTTAACAATAGAGATATTGAGTTGAAATTTTGCACAGATTCTTTTTTAGTCCATAAGCAGGTTAAGTTCGACGATGGGCTAAATCGGACTATATCTTGATATAGCCCCCATAAAGACCGATCCGCCGATTTACGGTCCTAGGCCCATAAAAGCCACATTTATTATCCGATTTTGCTGAAATGTTTGTATGTTCCTTGTAGACTCAAAAACGGCTGAACCAATTTTCTTGAAATTTTTACATTTTTATACCCTCCACCATAGGATGGGGGGTATACTAATTTCGTCATTCATTTTGTAACTACTCGAAATATTCGTCTGAGACCCCATAAAGTATATATATTCTTGATCGTCGCGCCATTTTATGTCGATCTAGCCATGACCGTCCGTCCGTCTGTCTGTCGAAAGCACGATAACTTCCGAAGGAGTTAAGCTAGCCGCTTGAAATTTTGCAAAAATACTTCTTATTAGTGTAGGTCGGTTGAGATTGTAAATGGGCCATATCGATCCATGTTTTGATATAGTTGTCATATAAACCGATCTTGGGTCTTGACTTCTTGGGTCTCTAGATGGCGCAATTCTTATCCGATTGGGATGAAATTTTGCACGACGTGTTTTGTTATGATATCCAATAACTGTGCCAAGAATGGTTCAAATCGGTCCATAACCTGATATAGATGTCATATGAACTGATCTTGGGTCTTGACTTCTTCAGCCTCTAGAGTGCGAAATTCCTATCCGATTTGGCTGAAATTTTGCAAGACGTATTTTATTCTAACTTTTAACAACTGTGTCAAATAAGGTTCAAATCGGTCCATAACCTGATATAGCTGCCATATAAACCGATTTGGGATCTTGACTTCTTGAGCCTCTAGAGGTCGCAATTCTTATCCGATTTGCCTGAAATTTTGTACCACGGATTCTCTCATGACCATCAATATGCGTGTTTCTTATGGTCTGAATCGGTCTATAGCCCAATACAGTTCCCATATAAATCGATCATTCTATTTTACTTCTTTAGCCCCCAAAGGGTGCAATTCTTATTTGAATTGGCTGAGATTTTACACAGGTCTCAAACATATAATTTAATTGTGGTCCAAACCGGACTATATCTTGATATCGCTCTAATAGCAGAGCAAATCTTGTCTTATATCCTTTTTGTTGCCTAAGAAGAGATGCCGGGAAAAGAACTCGACAAATGCGATCCATGGTGGAGGGTATATAAGATTCGGCCCGTCCGAACTTAGGACGCTTTTACTTGTTTGATATCTGAAGGGGAAGCGGACCCTCCCACTAACCACAATTTTCAAAAACGCCAGATCTCGGAGACGGGTGGTGCGATTTAAGCGAAATTTTGTGTGCTCTCTCACAGAAACCTAAAATCCAAATTTTGGATGGGTTACTTAGGGGGGCCTCCCCACCCCAAAACCTTCTAAATATATATTTAGACCAATCACGACAATATGGGACTCAAATGAAAGGTATTTAAGATTAGAAAACGTATTTGATATCCAATTGTCGGACCAAGTGTTAGGGTGACCACCCCAATACCAAAACACCCCTAAATCGGACATATTTACCGATCATGGCAATATGGGACTGAAATGAAAGATATTTGCGAGTAGAATACGAATCTGATATCCAAATGTGGGACCACGTTCCTGGTGAGGTGGACCCCTTCCCCAAAACACCCTCCAAACAGGACTTATTTACTAACCATGGGAATATGGGGCTTAAATAAAAGGTGTTTGAGTGTATAATACGAATCTGATATCCAAATGTGGCACCAAGAGTTTGGGGTACCACCCCTCCCCAAAAACACCCCCATGCAGGACAAAATTTACGACCAAAGCAATATGGGTCTCAAATAAAAGGTCTTTGGGAGCAAGGCACGAATCTGATATCAATATTCGGGAAAGTGTCTATGGGATCACCCCACCCCCATAACACCTTCCAAATATTACACATTTGCTGACCATTGCAATATGAGTCCCAAAAAATATGTTTTAAAGTGGAACACATATCTGATATATATTTTCAAGGCCAAATTACTAAGTGGCCGCTGCATCCCCCAAACTCGCCCAAACCGGTCATGTTTGCGACTATGGAAATATGGGGCTCAAATGAGAGGTATTTGGGAGAAGACCACGAATCTGATATCATCAATCGAGACCAACTGTCTACGGGACGTCCAACTCCCACAATAACTCCCAAATAAAACATATTTCCTCACCATGACATTTGGGTCTTAAAGAGAGTGGAGCTCGATATTGATAGTTTTTAGGGCCCATACCATATTTGCTCACTTTTCTGACCTCAAATGAAAGCTATTTGAGGTCAGAAAACGAATTTGATATCCAATTTCGAGCCCATATCATATTTGAGTGTAGAGCACTATGCTGATATATTTTCATGGCAAAGCTTTTGGGGAGCCACCCACTTGAAATTGATTCCCACTTCGGGGATCAATTTTCTGGGGGTCTTCCCCAAAACAACCCACAAACAGCAGTTATTTACTGACTATCGCAATATGGGGTTCAAATAAAGGTATTTGGGAGTAGAATACGAATATGATATTCAAAAGTGGGACCATATATTTTGGGGCACCGCCCCTTCCCCAATTCATCCCCAAAGAGAACAAATTTACCGACCATGGCAACATGTGGCTTAAATAAAAGATTTGAGATTAGAAATCGAAGTTGATAACCAGTTTTGGGGTACGCCTCATCCCATAAACTCCCTATAAACCAAGGGAAATATGGGGTTTAAATAAATGATATTTGAAAGAAGAGATGCTGATTTCTTTCAAAGCCAATTGTCACCCCCAATTGTCAGCCACTGCAAGCGCATTTATTGACCAATCATGTCAACATTTTGCATGACGCCTTCCTCGACGTCTACCACATTAACTAAGAAGCTCGGTCGAAATCGGTTCAGAATTAGATGTAGCTCCCATATATGTTCATCAGATTTTGGGCAATTTGCAATGATGTTGTCATTTGTTAACCGTAGTTATAACAGTTGCAACATATATGCTCGATATTTGATACGGAAATATCGAGCATATATGTTGAAACATGAAACGCCGTTGTCCATCAAAATTGGTTCAGAATCGGACATAGCTGCCACATTGAACTTATAGGGTAGGTGTAGGGTATTATACAATCGGCACCGCCCGACTTTCCTTGATGGTATTGTTTTTTAATTTTTATTTCTTTTATTTGAAAATTATTAACAGCCCTTCCCTTTTCCAAAATTTTTAATTTAAATTTTTCTAATTACAAAATGTTCTTTATGAACCAACCCTTACCAATACCTCGGCCTAAGGCTGTGGGCACAAAAACGAATCAGTCATTCAAACAGCAAATAATGTTAACAACATTTGATCATTTATGATTGATACCGGGCCATAATGAATCAAATTGCCATGGAATGCCAAAAAGTAAAATTCTCTCGCAATTATGACCATTTCGGACACAACAGCAAAAATAAATCACAAATGAAGAAGAAGAATTTATGGAATTTTTATCGCATTTTTGTGTTAAGGAAAATCAGCATTGGTTACGCTGTGTGGCGACAAAATATGAGTGCCAAACATTGGCAGATAACCATCATTTACATGTAATTAAAAACTTTTGACTACGCCATAACTGGGAAGGCAACAACGACAACACCAAGAGAAACAAGTACGCCGATGATGAGGCTGAAAGTAAAAAAAAAAAAAAACATTTTGAACGTGCCATTTAGTTGAGGTACCAAGACTGTGTGTGGTCCATTTTGGTATTTGTCATCATCATAGAGTTTATGACCGAAACATGTCATCTAGTCCTCTGAGTTTTTGGGAATGACCACTTTTGTGGTTTTCAGACTGAACAATGCAGCGCCTTAACTGGTGCTGACTAACCCTCAATGCTGATGTTTAGTTGATAATTGTTGCTGATTGCCTCTGTGGTAGGTTATTTGGTAGATAGGATGCTGCATGAATGTCTGTCTAACTGATAAGTTGACAGTATCACCAGCAGACCACCTTCTTTTTGAGCTCCTCAATCATCTGGGTTTTGGTCTTACTCGCTTGGTGGTCTGGTGCTGTGGACTATTTTGCCAGTTGCCAGTTGTTGACAGTCTCAATTGTTTTGACGACCAACAACATAATTGCGCAATTATGTAGATTTCACGCTTCACATAACGACTGGCCTAGAATGGCGGCTTTCGGCGGCGGCAGACATGACTCATGCACACACTTGTATGGGAATATTCCACACTTAAGTCGTCTTGCAGTAAGACATTAAGTGGCACTCTCTTTGCCTCGGAGAACCGCCGCACACCGCCCACCTTCCAACTTCCTAGTTTTATTTTCCATATGCTAGGCCATTTACATAGGCTGGCGGAGTTTTAAAGGCAAGTGACACTCGCCACTTTGAAAAAGATGTCATCAAAGGCGATAGAACCTCAATCGCTCGTGGTTAGACCACCGGCGTGGCTTAGCCAGACACTTAGAAGCTACTCAAGAAATCAGCACGTCAATCTTGGCTGTCTGTCTGTCTGTCCACTCTCCTTCCCGATAGTGTTTAATACACATGTTTGTAATTTGTTTTAATGTTGTACATTTTCGAGTCCCTTACTCAACGAGTCTTCTGCTCTTATCAGCTGGCATTTTGTCTAAATATTAACGAAAAACTCACCATAATGTTAAGGTTAATTTTAATTTATTTGTTTTTTTTTTCAATTTTTTTTTTATTTTCTTTTGATTTTTGATATGAAGAGCTGAAAAAAAATCCACAGAAAAACACCAGCAAAACTCATTAGCGGATTATTGTAGACATTCGCATAAGTGTCCGTCTGGGCCAGTGGTATGTTTTGGATGGATGGCTGGCTGGATGGATCTTTGTCTTAACTATTGTCGGCTTGACTTCAAATGAGAGAGGGGATTTCATTTTGTCCGAATCTTTGCCGCTGATAAAGTTCACTTTGGTCTTTCTGTGTGTATTTTTGCGCGTAATTGGCTGTGGCGGTTTCTTTTGTGTTATTTTTTTCGCAGTGTCTTCAAATTCAAAAAGTGATAATTTATTGAGTTAACATTAAGATGATTATGCTCGATTTCCCTCATCAAATTATCACTCAGTTTATGTTAATTTTTTTCTTTCTTTCACTGGGACAACAAGGGGGACAATTGAAGGCATTGTCTTTGAGAGATTATTTAAATGTGCCTGGGTTTCAACTGTTTTGGATTTAATTGAAAATTATAAATCGGAAACCATACAAAAAATATGAGATTAAAAGCACAACTGCAAAATTGTTTTCTGATATACTCGCCAGGAACCGTTGTGTTAAGAGGCATTTGAAGACATGCAGAAAACTTAAAATGGCTGTATCTCCTAAACTATGCGTCCCAGAGGGAAATGGGCCTTAATTCGTAACACCATTCAAAATTTAATTGAAAGTCCATTAGAAATCGAAATTTCAGTTGGAAAACTTAAAATGGCTGTATGTCCTAAACTACGCGTCCTAGAGGGAAATGGGCATTAATTCGTGACTTCATCAAAAAATTCAATGTTTAATTAAAAGTCTATTAGAAATCGAAATTTCAGTTAGAAAACTTAAAATGGGTGTATCTCCTAAACTATGCGTCCTAGGGGGAAATGAGCCTTTATTCGTGACACCATCAAAAAATTCAAAATTTCATTGAAAGCCCATTAGAAATCGAAATGTCAGTTGGAAAACTTAAAATGGTTGTATCTCCTAAACTATGCGTCCTAGAGGGAAATGGGCATTAATTCGTGACACCATCAAAAAATTCAATATTTAATTAAAAGTCCATTAGAAATCGAAATTTCAGTTGGAAAACTTAAAATGGCTGTATGTCCTAAACTATGCGTCCTAGAGGGAAATGAGACTTTATTCGTGACGCCATCAACAAATTCAAGAAGTTAAGAACTCAAAATCCCAGTTCGGTTTATTTGTCAGCTATATCAGGTTATGAACCAATTAAAACTATATTGGGCACAGTTGTTGGAAGTCATAACAAAACATCTCATGCAAAATTTCAGAATTGCGCTATATAGAGGCAGTGGTGGTATACCACTGTGGTAAATGATATTATAACATTGTGCATTTATTCGCAGCGATAAGAAGGAGACGAGCTAGACTTATTGATAAATGTAATGATCGACTTAGAATCACTTCCTGATTCCATTTAACAATGTCTACCTGCATTCTTGTGATCGAGGTAGGTCACATTTGTTGTCCGATTGTCATGAAATTTTGCACAAGTCTTTTTTGGTCCAAAGACGGACGCTATTGATATTGATGAAAAAAATCGGATCAGATTGAGATTTAACTCGATATATATCTTTCATCCGATATGGCTTTTGAAGGCTGTAGTAACCACAATTTTTGTTCGATATTTAAAAATTTTTGCTTGAGATGTTTATTGTGTCAAACATCTCCTTCTTACGATATGGCCTTTTAAGGCTTTAGTAACCACAATTTTGGTCCGATCTTTACAAAAATTTTGGATGTCTTAACAGCGTTCAAAATTTCTGCCAAATCGGATAAGTATTGCGCCATCTAGGCTCAAGGAGTGTACCCGGGAAATCGTCATTATGGACTAATTTAAACAACATTTGGAGTGGATGTTGGCGGTCATAGGTATGCAAAATTTTAGCCAAATCGGATAATAATTGCGACTGAATGGGCTAAGAAATCAACTCGGAGGAGGTTTATTAAACGCACACTGCTAAAAGTAGGCGTGGCGTAAAACATATAGACTCCAAAATTTTCAGTGTCTTTTTGATGCCCACACAATCGCTGGTGCAAAATTTGAGGGTCCCAGCTGATTCCAATGATTTGATGCCTCTTAATCGGTCCTTGGGCCTACAGAGCGGCCGCGGTTTGACAACTCTTTGGTGAGAGGTTTTTCTTGGGTTTTCTTTTGGTTTCTTTTTTTAGGAAGGGGGAGGAGGGGGGTTTTAAGATGGGAAATGCATTGCTGCATGCACACAGACTTTCAATTATATAGTGTGTTGGGCTTACAATCTGCCTAACCTTCTAATCAGTAAGGAAGGGGAAAAGTCGGGCGGTGCCGACTCTATAATACCCTACACCTACCTATGTGGAAGCTATATCCAATTCTGAACCAATTTTTATAGACCTCGGCGAGCAAATATGTTCAAACTGTAATAACTACGGTTGACAAATGACAACATTATGGCAAATTACCCAAAATCTGACGAATATATGTACGGGAGCTATATCTAATTCGGAACCGATTTCGAGCAAAATTCTCAGAGGAAACTTCTCGAGGAAAGATTGGTCAAACAATGCGCTTGCAGTGGCACTTGGGGTGAAAATCTGGCGACATACATATATGACAGCTATATCTAAATCAGGGCCGATTTCCATGAAATTCAGAAAATCATGCCTGCCAAATTTCGAGAGAATCGGCTAACAAATGAGCACTTTTTTGCAATATTTCTCAAAATCGGACGAACATATATATGGGAGCTATACCTAGTTCTGGACCAATTTTTTCCAATTTCAATAGGCTTTGTCTCTAGGCCGAGAAACATGCTCGCTCTCGGGCTATCGGAAAGAGGAAATCCTCTCACATTGGCGACTGTGAGGCCATTTGTAAAAGCTGCATTTTTTAAAAGCCATAAGAAAGTTTCACAAAAGAAAGTATTTCAAAAAACACATAAAATTAAGAAAAAGGCATGAAATCTTTATTTGAAAATTGCCCATTAACATTCCATTAAAGAACAGGGGCAAACTTCTCACATATCACTGAATGCTGTCCGATTCAAGTTCAAGCTCAATGACAAGGGGGCTCTTTTTATAGCCAAGTCCGAACGGAGTGCCTCAGAGCGACACCTCTTTGGGAAAAAGTTTTTCCATGGCAAAGTATCTTACAAATGTCGCCAGCATTAGAAGGGGATAACCACCTCTGAAAAAAAAAATATTTTTTATCTCACCAGGATTCGAAACCAGGCGTTCAGCTTCAAGGGGAGACATGCTAACCTCTACGCTAAGGTGGTTTATAAGTTGTAATAGCATTAAATAAAAATCTATTGGGTTGCCCAAAAAGTAATTGCGGATTTTTTAAAAGAAAGTAAATGCATTTTTAATAAAGCTTAGAATGAACTTTAATCAAATATACTTTTTATACACTTTTTTTCTAAAGCAAGCTAAAAGTAACAGCTGATAACTGACAGAAGAATGAATGCAATTACAGAGTCACAAGCGGTTGAAAAAATTTGTCAACGCCGACTATATAAAAAATCCCCAATTACTTTTTGGGCAACCCAATATTATATCAAACTAAGCTTATCAAAGGCTTCTCATTTGAATGGCTTTAAAACATAATAAACTGAAATATCTATTCATTAAAAATGGTAAAGCACAAAGAATTTAGGTCACATGACTCAATGTCACTTATGATGACCTTACAATTTCTCTTTAAAAAAAAGATGGAAATAATATCCTCCCTTTTTTTGCATATAAATTATTATATGGAGAAGTAATTGTGTTTCATCGCTAACAATTCAAATTAAGAAGAATCTCGTCGTGCGATAAAAATAAACGCTTAAATAAAAACCAAGTCATAAATTACCTGGTGGGAACGGCGATAATCTTTAAATTGATGACAAGTATTTTTGTTTCAGCAAAAAGAGAAAGAAGAAGCTTTTGCAGAATGCTGGTCATCGCAACACAGGCGATGGGTTTAACCTACTTAGAGCTAAGAGAAGAGTAATTATGCGATGTCTACAGAATTGGTCATAAGGCCGGCTGGCGGTCAGGGCACGGCATTTGTGATTCATTTAATTGGCATTTTAAATTTGCGTTGGTCACTGAGATTTCTCTTTGCACAACGATAACATTACGTTTAGGTCATATTTGCAATTAAAAGTCCCCCCCTAAAACAAAATAAATGTTTACAATAACGAATTTTGGTGGAGCATATTCCCCTTAAATTTGGTAAGAATCATCTCTTTAGCCAAGCTAGCTATAGTGTTGACAACATTTTGGGGTTTATACAGACAAGTGTTGCTAAGTTTTGACCATTCTTTGCAGTTTTAGTTAGGCCCTAGGAGCGAGTTATATGTTGCCGCTTCTTTATGGCTGCCTCGTATGGATGATGTTTCAACACTGAAATATTTCATCTTCATGATAAGCATCACCACACGGCCAAGTTTCTGTTAAGCATTGGGGAAAAAATATTGCTGCTAAAAAATTGTGTCGGTTATTTCCGCTGAAAATGTTTGTTTGTTGCCTGCAACATTTGCGCATGCGCGGCAGCTCTAATTAGACGCATAAGTAGAATTGAGGCGACACAATCGCCACTTCTCACCTTTGTGTTTTTTTTTTTTTGTGTGCAAAATGCGTTGTCATTCCCACTCTCATTTGCTTTTACCCTACCACATGGATTTGCATTGCGTTTTCTTATGGTAGCCAAATGAATGGTTGGAAAAATATGCCATCTTTTTTGGTTGAATGGACGGAATACTGGCTGGCTGTTTATGTGGGTTTTTTTTGGGCAAGTAAGAGGGGATATACTACACGGTACATGGTGCAAAGTTGAAGATTAATGCCGCGCGAAACTTTAATGGTTGAAAATGTTTAAAAGATGTAAGAGAGATGTGTGTGACTCTGGTTGCTTTGCTTTCATAAGTTGTTTATTTGGCTGTTAATGTTTATGTTTCTTTCATTTTATTTGCTGTTGACTGTTGCTGCTGCATCTTTGATGTCGTGTGGTTGCTAAATGAATGTGTAGTTTTCATTGCATATTTGAACAGTGGTTTTCATTTGACTAATTTAAGGAATAACGTACTTCTTTGAAGAAGTACGGTCCAATGATGACACCAGCCCAAAAACCCTCCACCATAGAATTGGGGAATACCATTTTCGTCAATCTGTTTGTAACACCTCGAAATATTCGTCTAGAACCCCATAAAATATATATGTTCTTGATCGTCATGACATTTTAAGTCGATTTGGCCATGTCCGTCCATCTGTCGGCCTGTCTGTCCGTCCGTCTGTCCGTACGTCTGTCCTTTCGTCTGTCCGTCCGTCTGTCCGTCCGTATGTCCGTCCGTATGTCCTACCGTCTGTCCGTCCGTATGTCCGTCCGTCTGTCTGTCCGTCCGTCTGTTCGTCCGTCTGTCCGTCCGTCTGTCCGTCCGTCCGTCTGTCTGTCCGTCTGTCTGTCTGTCCGTCCGTCTATCAGTCCGTCCGTCCGTCGCCGCATGAAATTTTGCACAAATACTTCTCATTAGTGTCGGTTAAAAATGTAAATGGGCCATATTGGTCCATGTTTTGATATAGCTGCCATAAAAACCGATCTGGGGTCTTGACTTCGGGAGCCTCTAGAGGGCCCAATTTTATTGAAATTTTGCATGATGTGTTTCTTTATGACTTTCAAAAACTGTTCTAAGCATGGTTAAAATCGGTCCATAACCTGATAGAGCTGCCCTATAAACTGATCTGGGGTTTAAACTTCTTGAGCCACTAGAGGGCGCAATTCCTATCCGATTTGGCTGAAATTTAGCATGACGTGTTTTGTTACGACTTCCGACAACTGTGCCAAGTGTGGTTGAAATCGTTCCATAACGTGATAGAGCTGCCCTATAACTGATATAGGGTCTTGACTTCTTGAGCCACCAGAAGGCGATATTCTTATTCGATTTACTTGAAATTTTGCACGACGTGTTTCTTTATGACTTCCAACAACTGTGCTAAGTATGGTTGAAATCGGTCCATAACCTGATAGAGCTGCCCTATAAACTGATCTGGGGTTTAGACTTCTTGAGCCACTAGAGGGCGCAATTCCTATCCGATTTGGCTGAAATTTAGCATGACGTGTTTTGTTACAACTTCCAACAACTGTGCTAAGTATGGTTGAAATCGGTCCATAACCTGATAGAGCTGCCCTTTAAACTGATCTGGGGTCTTGACTTCTTAAGACACCAGAGGGCGCAATTCTTATTCGATTTACTTGAAATTTTGCACGACGTGTTTCTTTATGACTTCCAACAACTGTGCTAAGTATGGTTGAAATCGGTCCATAACCTGATAGAGCTGCCCTATAAACTGATCTGGGGTTTAGACTTCTTGAGCCACTAGAGGGCGCAATTCCTATCCGATTTGGCTGAAATTTAGCATGACGTGTTTTGTTACGACTTCCGACAACTGTGCCAAGTATGGTTGAAATCGGTTCATTACCTGATAGAGCTGCCCTATAAACTGATATAGGGTCTTGACTTCTTGAGCCATTAGAGGGCGCAATTCCTATCCGAATTGGCTAAAATTTTGCATTAGGTATTTTGTTATGACTTCCAACAATTGCGCTTAGTATGGCTAAAATTGGTCCATAACCTGATATAGCTGCCATATAAACCGAACTGGAATCTTGAATTCTGGAACCTCTAGAGGGCGCAATTCTTACCCGATTTGGTTGAAATTTGTCACGACGTGTTTCCTTATGACTTCCAATAATTGTGCTAAGTATGGTTGAAATCGGTCCGTAACCTGATATAGCTGCCATATAAACCGATTTTGAATCTTGAATTCTTGAGCCACTAGAGGGCGCAATTCTAATCCGATTTGGCTGAAATTTTGCATGCATGTGTTGTTACGACTTCCAACAACTGTGCCAAGTATGGTTGAAAGCAATCCATAACCTGATAGAGCTGCCGTATAAATTGAACTGGGGTCTTGACTTCTTGAGCCACTAGATGGCGCAAGTCTTATTCGATTTTGGTGAAATATTGTAAAACTATCTGGGATATTGACTTCTTCAGCCTATAGAGGGCGCAATGATTTTTTGGATTTGGCTGAAATTACAACAGCTTCTCCCACGACTTCAAATATGGTCTGAATCGGTTATTGCCCTCATACACCTCCCCTATGAACCAATCTCCCTATTTTACTTCTTGAGCCCCTAAAGGGCGCAAATTCGATTTGGCTGAAATTTTCCACAATGAATTCTTCTAACATTTAAATCAATTATGGTTCGAATCGAACCATAACTTGATATAGCTCCAATAGCATGCAATTCTTTTCTTTTATCCTTAGTTTGCCTAAAAGGAGATAACGGGAAAAGAACTCGACGAATGCGATCCATGATGGAGGGTATATAAGATTCGGCCCGACTGAACTTAGAACGTTTTTACTTGTTTTGGGTGCTTTTGTAGCTTTGCAATGCTTCTCCCTGATCTTCTCTCCAAAATCGACGATTCTGCTTATTTACGTACCCATGGAGCTAAAAATGAGCTTCGTCGTAAAATGGGAGGCGCGATGAACTTTCTTAACAGAGCATTCATTGTGATAATAAAATTTAATAATTTTGGAGGCCACCGTAGCGCAACGGTTACCATGTCCGCCAATGACGCTAAGCGCTTGGGTTCGAATCCTGGCAAAACCATCAGAAAATATTTTCAGCGGTGGTTTTCCCCTCCTAATGCTGGCAACATTTGTGAGGTAGTATGCCATGTAAAACTTCTCTCCAAAGAGGTGTCGCACTGCGGCACGCCGTTCGGACTCGGCTATAAAAAGGAGACCCCTTATCATTGAGCTTAAACTCGAATCGGACGGCACTCATTGATATGTGAGAAGTTTGCTCCTATTCCTTAGTGGAATGTTCATGGGCAAAATTTGCAATTTGCAAGCGTTGTTCGTTTGTAAGACGATTCATGGTTCAATTATAGACCAGACTGCAGATGTTTGACAGTGAATAAAAACACGAAACATGCGTGAGCTGTTTAAACCAGTGTTGCCAAAAAGATATTAGCTAAAAAATCACCCTTCAATGGCCAATATGTCAGGCAGCTTTATTAAGGTTTTAAATCTTCATTTTCCACTGTGCCTCTGTCTGCCTGTGTGTCTACAAACGACTGGACGAAAGTTTTTCCTTTGGCCAGGCGGGCATATTTTTTTGATATCTTTTATTTTTAATTATGAAAAAGAGGTTGGGCTCATGTTTTTTTGCGTTGGCAAACACAAATGTTATCTTGTTAATTGAAAACTACAAATTTCGTGTTAAGCTAAGAAATTTTTGTAGTGCTGCCAAGCCGATTCCCAAATTCATATCAAGAGAAAAAGGCATAAAAACGAATGCAAAGCCATTTTAAGTTGAATGGCTGTTGATTAAAATGCCAATGCAATTGGGGAGATTTTTATAAGGTCTGCGCGTGCGTCTACGATAAACAGGCTAATAAAATACTAAGCCAGTAATGGCCATAAGTACACAGTCATAAAATCCACCTTCTATTTTTAATAGAAAAAACAAAATTAAATTGAATGCAATTCAAATTCAAAATGGCCTAAAGAGGAAAAATAGTTGCATGGTTGATTGGTTTCAGATGATATACCACCTCCATAGCGGTATTGGAATTCTTACAATTGCCAAAAGGGGGATTTTAAAGTTTGCATCGTAAATCATGGCGCCCCCAAGTCAGGCGTCTGAAAATCGTTAAATCATTAAATTGCCGTTTTTTTTCATTCCATTTCATAATTGAAATTTGATGAAAGGCATTAGAAAGCCATTAATTCTCGTCCCCATATTATGGGGGTGTTGTTGTGGGCTAGGGCGTTTTAATTTTTTCACCTTTATATTGCAAGTGCCCATTTCGTTTATGGAATTCTAAATGACGGATACATAAATCATAGACCAGTTTTGTTTTATTGATTTCAAATTTGTTTTTCCTTAAACTGCCGTTGGTTTTGTTACAACAACTAACCAAAGTTAACATTTAGTAGTGGTCTTAACACATGTGCACATTAAAATGCCATTTCGATAAATAAGGCAATTATGTCGGATTTGTGAAAATTACTTTTGTCGCCATTACTTAAAACTCACCGTTATTTACGGCCAGAAGTGAAACTTTTTATTGCATTAAACGGTAATGTGACATACCAAGATTAGGTATTGACTAATTTCAAAGAGCTTTTACATGGTTTCTATAGCAAAGGCGAATAGGCTGCAATTTAAACATTGGGACTCGTTGAGTTCAAAAACTGTAATTCGTGAAAAATTTGGTGCGTATGACCCATTATTTTTCTTTCCGCCCCAATACATGCCTAAACAAGTAAAAAGGCTTTAAGTTCGGCCGGGCCGAACTTTGGATACCCACCATCTTCGGGATATATGAAAACCCCCTTTCGTCACAATTCGGTGAAAATTGGATAACCTATGCACCTAAATTCGAAACGGATATAGAGTGGTCTAATAAATATAAGTCACTGTTGAATTTTGTGTTTAAAATTTCAACAAAATCGGGTAATAAACATCGGTCTATATGACAGCTATTTCTAAATATAATCCGATCCGAACCATATTTGGGACGGATGTCGGGAGAACTAAGACTACCCACTGTTTAAAATTTCAGCGAAATCGAGTAATAAATAGAGCCTTTATGGGCTTCAGACCCTTTAAAGGCAGATCGGTCTATATAGCAGCTATATCTAAATATAGTCCGATCTGAACCAAATCTGGATCCTATGTTAGGAGGCATAAAACTACTCAATGTTTCAAATTTTAGCGAAATCGGTTAAAAAATAAAGCTTTTATGGGCTTCAGACCCTTAATCTGAAGATCGGTCTGTATGACAGCTATATCTAACTATAGTCCGATTTGAAGCATATTTCGATCTTACGTTAAGAGGCGTAAAACTACCTTCTTTTTCAAATTTCAGCGAAATCGGTTAAAATTTAAAGCTTTTATGGGCTTCAGGCCCTTAATCAGAAGATCGGTCTATATGGCGGCTATATCTAAATATAGTTCATATATGGGTCCTATGTTAAGAGGAAAAAAATTATTTAATTAAAATTTCAGCGAAATCGAGTAATAAATAAAGCTTTTTTGGGCTTCAGACCCTTTATCGGGAGGTCGGTATATATGGCAGCTATATCCAAATCTGGACCGATCTGGGCCATATTGACAAAGAATGTCGAAGGGCCTAACACAACTCAGTTTCGCAAATTTCAGCAAAATCGGATAATAAATGTAGCTTTTATCGGCCTTAGACCCTTAATCGGAGGATCGGTCTATATGGCAGCTAAGTCCAAATCTGGACCGATCTGGGCCAAATTGACGAAGGATGTCGAAGGGCCTAACACAACTCACTGTCCCAAATTTCAGCAAAATCGGATAATAAATGTGGCTTTTATGGGCCTAAGACCATTTATTCGGAGGATCGGTCTATATGGCAGCTATATCCAAATCTGGACCGATCTGGGCCATATTGACTAAGAATGTAGAAGGGCCTAACACAACTCACTGTCCCAAATTTCAGCGACATCGGACAGTAAATGTGGCTTTTATGAGCCTAATACCCTAAATCGGAGGATCGGTCTATATGGCAGCTATATCCAAATCTGGACCGATCTGGGCCAAATTGACGAAGGATGTCGAAGGGCCTAAGACAACTCACTGTCCCAAATTTCAGCAAAATCGGATAATAAATGTGGCTTTTATGGGCCTAAGACCCTAAATCGGAGAATCGGTCTATATGGCAGCTATGTCGAAATCTGCACCGATCTGAACCAAATTGACGGAAGATGTCGAAGGGCCTAACACAATTCACTGTCCCAAATTTCAGCAAAATCGGATAATAAATGTGGCTTTTATTGGCCTAAGACCCTAAATCGGAGAATCGGTCTATATGGGGGCTATATCAAGATATAGTCCGATATAGCCCATCATCGAACTTAACCTGCTTATAGACAAAAAAACACTCTGTGCAAAATTTCAGCTCAATATCTCTTTTTTTAAAGACTGTAGCGTGATTTCAACAGACAGACGGACGGACATGTCTAGATCGTCTTAGATTTTTATGCTGATCAAGAATATATATACTTTATAGGGTCGGAAATGGATATTTCGATGTGTTGCAAAGGGAATGACAAAATGAATATACCCCCATCCTTCGGTAGTGGGTATAAAAAAAGGTCTAGACATTTGTAGAGTAGCACATAGGCTTTTAGAAAAATGGTCTATATCTTCAATACAGAGTGAGATACAGGGTGTCAAAGTTGACCACGTTCCTTTTCACCAACCTTCAAGGGGCTATAAATCTTTACCTACTAAACTGATTTGCATGATTTTAGACTCTGGACTCTGCCAAATCGGATAACAAATGCACATTTTATAAGCTAAAAATGTGCTTAATATGGTCCAGATCGGCCTAACTTTAGGTGTAGGTCCCATACAAACGTATCCCATATTTTTGTCACGGATGACGAAGAGCCTAACATAGGTTGGTTAGGTTGGTTACCAAATAATCAGAAAGGAAAGCTCATTAAAAAAACAAATAACTACTTATTTTTAGGCATCGTTTCTAATTACATTTACATGGCGATGTCCTAGGAGGAAAGACCTTCCGCACAAGCATACCAAAAGCTCAAAAATAAGTACTTATGCCTATGCATACAAGTTGTCAACAAATAATGACATATAATCTTAGTTGAGGAGGCCACCGTAGCGCTGAGGTTAGCATGTCCGCCTATGACGCTGAACGCCTGGGTTCGAATCCTGGCAGGAACATCAGAAAATTGTTTAGCGGTTTTTATCCTGCCTGGCGACATTTGTGAGGTACTTTGCCATGTAAAAACTTCTCCACAAAGAGGTGTCGCTCTGTGGCACGCCGTTCGGACTCGGCTATAAAAAGGAGGTCCCTTATCATTGAGCTTAAATTTGAATCGGACAGCACTAATTGGTATGTGGGATGGGTGGAATGTTTATGGCCAAGTTTATCTTAGTTGAACGTTGCTAAAAAATAACTACTTAGACTCAAACATGTTCGCGCCTTTCCTTACCACCACGTTCTCCATGCTCAGTTTCTTTGAAGAAGACAAATTTTATATGAATAATTCAAATTATAAATGAAATTAAATCTTTACCTTAATCGCAGCCGAAAATAACCTTCCGTTTTCAAAGCAGACGCTCTTCGCATTCATCCACATTATTAGCTAACAACACAAAAGGCAACTTTAATTCTTTTTCATCAAAGATGGCCATACTTTTGAGTTTATGTTTGACACAATATTCTAACAAATGGGAGTAATTTTAGTAGTTTATTGGCACACAGCGTACATCAGAAGATTTACAATACAAAGGTCCCGAGCTCGAATCTCGAACTAGCAAAATGATTTAAAAAATTTGTATTTTTTATTTAAAATTACGTCGCTTTGCGGCAAGCCATCCGGACTCGCCAATTAAATGGAGGTCCCATATTATTGAGCTTAACGTTGTAACGGACAGCACTCAGTTTCTTAATGGTGTTTTTATTCCGTTCGTAACGCCTCGAAATATTGATCTAGGACCCCCATAAAGTACATATTTTCTTTATCGTCTCGAAATTCTTATTCAAACTAGTCCGTCTTTCGAAATCGCGTAAGCGGTCGAACGCGAAGATCCGCTTGAAATTTAGCATAGATACTTTATATTGATGTACATCATTGGGAATTGCAAATGGGCCATATCGCTTCAGATTCGGATATAGCTCCCATATAAACCGATCTCCCGATTTGACTTCTTGAGCCCCTGGAAGCCTCAATTTCTATGCGATTTGGCTAAAATGTCGCACGTAGTGTTCTGTTTTGACCTCTAATAACTGTGGTAGGTACGGTTCAAATTGGTCAAAAACTTGATATAGCTCCCATATAAACCGATCTCTCAAATTGACTTCTTGAGCCCATGGAAGCCATAAATTGTGTCCGATTTGGCTGAAATTTTGCAAATAGTCTTCTGTTCTGATTTCCAATAACTGTGTCAAGTACGGACTAAATCTCCCGATTTGACTTCTTGAGCCCCATGAAGCCTCAATTTTCATCCGATTTGGCTGAACCCATAGTAATCTGTTGAGAATCTCAGCTACTGTGCAAAGTACGGTTAAAATCGGTCAAGAACATGATATAGCTCCCATTTCAACCGATCTCCCGATTTGACTTCTTGAGCCGTTAGAAGACGCAATTTTCATCTGATTTGGCTGAAATTTTGCATATAGTGTTATGGTCCGATACGGTCTATAACTAGAATATAATAAGGCTATAACAATGATTTTTTTATACCCACCAACGAAGGATGGGGGTATATTCATTTTGTCATTCTATTTGCAACACATCGCAATATCCACTTCCGACCCTATAAAGTATATATATTCTTGATCAGCGTAAAAACCTAAGACGAGCCAGACATGTCGGTCCGTCTGTCAGTCTGTCTGTTAAAATCACGCTACACTCTTTCGAAATAGAGATATTGAGCTGAAACTTTGCACAGATTCTTTTTTTGTCCATAAGCAGGTAAAGTTCGAAGATGGGCTATATCGGACTATATTTTTTTATAGCCCCCATATAGACCGATCCGCCGATTTAGGTTATTAGGCCAATAAAAGCCACATTTATTATCCGATTTTGCTGAAATTTGGGACAGTGAGTTGCGTTAGGCCCTTCGACACTCTTCGTCAATTTGGCTCTGATCGGTTCAGATTTGGATGTAGCTGCCATATAGACCGATCTCTCGATTAAGGGCTTTGGGCCTATAAAAGACGCATTCATTCTCCGATTTTGCTGAAATTTGGGACAGTGAGTTGCGCTAGGCCCTTCTACATCCTTCGTCAATTTGGCCCAGGTCAGTCCAGATTTGGATATAGCTGTCATATAGCCCGATTATCCGATTTATGGTCTTAGGCCCATAAAAGCCACATTTATCATCCGATTTTGCTGAAATTTGGGATAGTTAGTTGTCTTAGGCCCTTTGACGTCGTTCTTCAATTTGGCTCTGATCGGTCCAGATTTGGATATAGCTGCCATATAGACCGATCTCCCGCCGAAATTTTGGGCAGTGAGTTAAGTTAATCCCCTTGACATACTTCTGCAATATGACACAGACCGGTCCAGATTTGGATATAGCTGCCATGTAGACCGATCTCTCGATTTAAGATTTTGGGCCCATGAAAGGCGCATTTATTGTCCGATGTCACTGTAATTTAAGACAGTGAGTTTTGTGAGGCCCTTCGACGTCCTTCTTCAGTTTGGCCCAGATCGGTCCAGATTTGAATACAGCTGCCATATAGACCGATCTCTCGATTAAAGGTTTTGGGCCCATAAAAGGCGTATTTATTTTTCGATGTCGCCGAAATTTGGGACAGTAAGTAAAGATAAGCCCCTTGACATACTTCTGCAATATGACACAGATCGGTCCAGATTTGAATATAGCTGCCATATAGACCGATCTCTCGATTTAAGGTTTTGGGCCTATGAAAGGCGCATTTATTGCCCGATGTCACTGAAATTTAAGACAGTGAGTTGTGTTAGGCCCTTCGACGTCCTTCTTCAATTTGGCCCAGGTCGGTCCAGATTTTTAATAATAACAAATGTGGTCTTTATTATTACAAATAAGTGCTTATTCTTGAACTTCGTCGAATGTTGTATATAATGACATTTGTACTGCTGGTCTCACAGATGGTATTCCTGTTGATAACTCGTTATATTTTAACAGAATAGTAAACCAATGAACCAATAAATCAATCAATACTAAATTTTCAGCAGATATTTAACACATCTAGACTATTTTGTGCCAAAGATAACCTCACTTCACGATTTTGTGAGAATAAAAAGATCCCACAGAAATTTAATTACAACAAGGTACCGTTGCCTACCCTAAGACAGGTCACAATTTAGTAACTACTTTTGGTGTGAGAAAGTAATTTATTTGAGGACATTCAATATGCCAGAATAAAAATCGATTTAAGGCCAACTCATAAACACTCGCACCACCGAGAGATGTGGAGCAAATGCGGTAGGCCCAATAAATGTTTACAACGCCTATTTCGTTATAAGTGAATCAAATTTGTGGGCAAAGCGTTGAAGACAAGCCAAGGCAAGACAAGCGATTTCAATAAAATACAATCACCATAAACTCACACTGTTGGCAAGGAAATTCAATGCAAGCAATTACAGAATAAATTCTTGTGGGGCAGGCAATCTTCAATTAACCTTTCGAACGAGCATTCATTCCTTGGCCCAGCCACACATTCGTGTGGAGGAATTGAAAATGAAAACGGCAACGACGACAATGCCAACCAAGCCAAGGAATCAAGAAATGAAGGAACATTTTTTCGCCTGACAGACATAAAGCAAGATGTAATTTGATACTTAATTGACACATTGCTCGTAAATTTGCAACGAATGTTATGGAAACATTAACTAACTGACAGAAGGACAAAATGCGAGTCGAGTGTGTCGCACTGTCTATCTCGCTCTATGGAAGAGACAAGCAGAAGGCAAACAGACGGACGTACAGCATGCAATAAACATTCTAGGTAGTACTCATTCCACTACACTCCATCCCATCACTCCACTCGATTTCATATCAACAAAATATGGCCATTTGTATTGGTAAGTTTACAACAATAATCGAAACGAAATTCCAATTACCCGAAAACCAAAACGATTGAGGCAAATGTTTGGCGAATGGTAGGGCCTAGTGGGGGGTGATGGGGCTCATCGTACAAGGATCCCAGTGTAAATACACATAAACAAATAAATGCTTTATACACTCACACATCATTGCCGTTTTGAATTGGATTGGTTGCCAACATAGATTGACGTGCTGTATGGTAGCCATAATGGAACACAATGGAGGATTTTTGAATTCATTCTAGCTCTTACGAATTCTTTTTTTTTCTAAGAACCTATTACCTATGTAAACGATTGATCGACTTGAAATGTTAAGACAATATGGCGATTGCCGCCCCGCTAGAAGCATTCTTTCTTCCAAAAAAATAATTTCGCAAACAAATTTTATAATCATCACCGATTGAAGGGGAAACATTCATTTTGACATTCCGTTTGCAATTCATCGAAGAATTCGTTAACGACCCCCTGAAGTATATATATCCTTGATAACAAACAAATCTAAAACGAACAAGTAAAAGCGTGCTAAGTTTGGCCGGGCTGAATCTTATATACCCTCCACCAGGGATCGCATTTGTCAAGTTCTTTTCCCGGCATCTCTTCTTAGGCAAAAAAGGATAAAAAGAAAGCTTTGCTCTGCTATTAGAGCGATATCAAGATATGGTCCGGTTGGGACCACAATAAAATTATATGTTGGAGACTTGTGTAAAAAGTGAGCCAATTCGAATAAGAATTGCGCCCTTTGGTGGCTCAAGAAGTGAAATAGAGAGATCGATTCATATGAGAGCTATATCAGACTATAGACCTATTCAGACCATAATAAATACATATGTTAATGGTCATGAGAGGATGCGTTGTACAAAATTTCAGTCAAATCGGATAATAATTGCGCCCTCTAGAGGCTCAAGAAGTCAAGATCCCCGATTGGTTTATATGGCAGCTATATCAAATTATGAACCGATTTGAACCTTATTTGACACAGTTGTTGAAAGTCATAATAAAATACGTCATGCAAAATTTCAGCCAAATCGGATAGGAATTGCGCCTTCTAGAAGATCAAGATGTCAAGTCCCCTGATCGGTTTATATGGCAGCTATATCAGGTTATTGACCGACTTGAACCATACTTGGCACAGCTGTTAGAAGTCATAGTGAAACACGTCGTGCAAAATTTCATTCCAATCAGATAAGAACTGCGCCCTCTAGAGGCTCAAGAAGTCGAAACCCAAGATCGGTTTATATGGCAACCATATAAGGTTATTGACCGATTTGAACCTAATTTTGCACATTTGTTGGATATCATAACGAAACACGTCGTGCAAAATTTCTTTCCAATCGGATAAGAATTGCGCCCTCTAGAGGCTCCGGAATCAAGACCCCAGATCGGTTTATATGACAGCTATATCAGGTTATAACCCGATTTGGACCATACTTGGTACAGTTGTTGGATATCATAACAAATCACGTCATGCAAAATTTCATTCCAATCGGATAATAATTGCGCCCTTTAGAGGCTCAAGAAATCGAGACCCAAGATCGGTTTATATGGCAACCATATCAGGTTATTGACAGATTTGAACCTAACTTGGCACAGTTGTTGGAAGTCATAGCGAAACACGTCGTGCAAAACTTCGTTCCAATCGGATAAGAATTGCACCCTCTAGAGGCTCAAGAAGTCAAGATCCAAGATCGGTTTATATGGCAACCATATCAGGTTATTGACCGATTTGAACCATACTTGGCACAGTTGTTGGATATAATAACGAAACACGTCGTGCAAAATTTCTTTCCAATCGGATAAGAATTGCGCCCTCTAGAGGCTCAAGATGTCAAGACCCAAGATCGGTTTATATGGCAGCTATATCAGGTTATGAACCGATTCGAACAATACTTGGCACAGTTGTTGGATATCATAATGAAATTTTCTTTCCAATCGAATAAGAATTGCGCCCTCTATAGGCTCAAGAAGTCAAGACCCAAGATCGGTTTATATGGCAGCTATATCAAAATATTAACCGATATGGCCCATTTACAATCTCAACCGACCTACACTAATAAGAAGAATTTGTGCAATATTTCAGGCGGCTAGCTGTACTCCATCAAAAGTTAGGGTGATTTCGACAGACAGACGAACGGACAAACAGACGGTTGGACGGACGGACATGGCTAGATCGACATTAAATGTCACGACGATAAAAAATATATATACTTTATGAGGTCTCACAGGAATATTTCGAGTAGTTACAAACAGAATGACGAGATTAGTATACCCCCATTCTATGGTGGAGGGTGTAACTAGCCATGTTCGTCCCTCTGCCCGTTTAAATGACGACATTCTTAAACAAGTAAAAAGGCGTTAAGTTCGGCCGGGCCGAACTTTGGATACCCACCACCTCGGGCATGTATGTAAACCACCTTTCATCAAAATTCGGTGAAAATATACTAGCTAAATCTAAAAATAAACCGATCTGAACTATATACGACACGGATGTCAAAACACCTAATGTAAGACATTGTGTCAAACTTCAGTGAAATCGGATTATAAATGCGCCTTTTATGGGGCGAATACTTTAAATAGAGATATCGCTCTACATGGCAGCTATATCCAAATCTGGACCGATTTGGGTCAAGTTGCATAAAAATGTCGAAGAGCCTAATACAAAGCACTATCCCAAATTTCGGCGAAATTGGACAATAAATGCGCCTTTTATGGGGCCAAGACTTTAAATCGAGATATCGGTCTATATGGCAGCTACATCCAAATCTGGACCGATCTGTGCGATATTGGAGAAGTATGTCAAGGCCCTTAACCTAACTCACTGTCCCAAATTTCGGCGACATCGGACAATAAATGAGCATTTTATGGGCCCAAAACCATAAACCAAGAAATCGGTCTATATGGCAGCTATATCCAAATCTGATCCGATCTGGACCAAGTTGAAGGAAGATGTCGAAGGGTCCAACACAACTCATTATCCCAAATTTCAGCAAAATCGGTTAATAAATGTGGCTTTTATGGGCCTAACACCATAAATCAAGGGATCGGTCTATATGGCAGCTATATCCAAATCTGGACCGATCTAAGCAAAATTCATGGAGGATGTAGATGGGCCTTACACAATTTACTGTCTCGAATTTCATCAAAATCGGATAATAAATGTGGCTTTTGTGAGCCTAAGACCCCAAATCGGAGGATCGGTCTATATGGCAGCTATATCCAAATCTGAACCGATCTCGGCCAAATTAACGAAGGATGTCGTAGGGCCTAACAGAACTCACTGTCCCAAATTTCAGCAAAATCGGTTAATAAATGTGGCTTTTATGGGCCTAACACCATACATCGGAGGATCGGTCTATATGGCAGCTATATCCAAATCTGGACCGATCTAAGCCAAATTAACGGAGGAAGTCGAAGGCCCTAACACAACTCACTGTCCCAAATTTCAGCAAAATTGGTTAATAAATGTGGCTTTTATGGGCCTTAGACCCTAAATCGGAGGATCGATCTATATGGCAGCTATATCCAAATCTGAACCGATCTGAGCCAAATTGACGGAGGATGTTAAAGGGCCTAACATAACACACTGTCCCAAATTTCAGCAAAATCGGATAATAAATGTGGCTTTTGTGGGCCTAAGACCCCAAATTGGAGGATCGGTCTATATGGCAGCTATATCCAAATCTAGACCGATCTGAGCCAAATTGACGATGGATGTTGAAGGGCCTAACACAACTCACTGTCCCAAATTTCAACAAAATCGGATAATAAATGTGGCTTTTATGGGCCTAAGACCCTAAATCGGCGGATCGGTCTATATGGGAGCTATATCAAGATATAGTCCGATATAGCCCATCTTCGAACTTAACCTGCTTATGGACAAAAAAAGAATCTGTGCAAAATTTCAGCTCAATATCTCTATTTTTGAAGACTGTAGCGTGATTTCAACAGACAGACGGACAGACGGACGGACATGTCTAGATCGTCTTAGATTTTTACGCTGATCATGAAATATATACTTTAAAGGGTCGGAAATGGATATTTCGATGTGTTGCAAACGGAATGACAAAATGAATATACCCCCATCCTTCGGTGGTGGGTATAAAAATGAAAATATTGCGCTAAACTTTACACTTCCTTCTTCCCCTTTTTTTGGGGTATGTTTAAAGATGAGTTATGCGGACTATACCTTGATGTAGACCCCATACAGACCGAACTGCCGGTTTAAAGTTTTCGGCCCTTTAAAATCTCTCCCTATTTCCATGATAATTTGGCATAACGAGTTGTTTTAGGTCTCTCGGCATTCTCACCCAGTATGGTTCAGATAGGACTATGTTCGGATATAGCTGCCGTATATATAAATCACTCGATTTATATATACGGCAAATTAAACTTGAAATTAAACATTGAGGAAGGGGCAAGAAAGGCAACTCTTGCCCTATACACCTGCAAAAGGGCTCTTGGCAAAAGTTTGGGGTTTAAACGACGTGTCATGCACTGGGTGTTTACTGTATTTGTCAGATCTATACTGCTATATGGTGTTGTAGTATGGTGGACAGCGCTTCAAACGTTCACCTATAGTTCAGTACTGAGCCGGATCCAAATAATGGTTTGTTGGGCATCATTGCCGCTGAGTACGACACTATTTGATGCATTGAATTTAATGCTACACCCAATGCCTCTGGACATTGTGGCTAGGCGGATTCTGCGACCACTGCTGTGAGGAAAAAGGGGCTTTTTATTTGGTCCTCCGGCGACTACGACACAATGTTATCTATGATACATTACCTGATGTTCTAGCCAATATGGATTAAAACCTACCGGGCCCCTTTTTGATAAAAATACTGTACCAGTATCCCTAATAGAACCCATTGGACCTACTATATTTCTGCTAATAGAAGTTATGTAGACTTCTATACAGAGGGTTCCAAACTAATCAACCAGGCTTTGGGGTGTACTCTGAAGAAGTAGGACTGATTATATCGAGAAGGTTACCAGACCACTGTACTGTAAAACAAGCTGAGATCCTAGCAATTAAAGAAGTGGTGGATTGGTTAAGATATAATGTCATAACGACGATTGGCATAAAGATCTTCTCAGGCAGCCATTAATCTTCTGGGGAACGTATTTCTTAATTCGGATCTCTCGGTGGATCTCTCATCGAGATGGTTGAAAAGTTCAAAATTTACCTGTTCTGGGTGCCGGGCCACAGAGATATCCCAGGGAATTTTTTAAGCAGACGAGATTGCGAAACTTGGTACTGCCTGACACATTCCAGGGAACTTCAAACTGTACTAGTATGCTTCTAGCGACATGTAAGGAAAGTCTTCGGGATCGGGTCCCAAGGGCAACGCATGACAGATGGTCACAAAGTGCAGATTGTGAACATTCGAAAGTTATGCGGCCCAATCTAAACTTGAAGATGTTGTTGTTGTTGTAGCCACATTTGTAAGTGGAGGTCCTCATTAAGCTCTAAAGGTGAGCAAGCTCTCTAGGGAACGTTATAACTATTGGTTACTTAAAGGCGCCATTAACTCGCCTTATCATTTCGAGCATCACAGGCACCCAGTATTTCAGCAAGAGCCGGTGCCGTCCCACCTCCCACTGAGATTTTCCACTCGATATGGATGATTTTTTCTAAGCATTTTACTATCCACAACCTAAGGATTATAGTCATAATGATGAACACCATGAAAATCGGAACTCAGAGTGGGTGCTCATAGTCATCCCGTGCAGGGAACTTGAAGACCTCTACCGCTTTGTTGTCGCTGACGAGAACAGGGGGTCTCACGCATTGTGTCTCATCGAGAAGCATGCTGATAGACTGAGGGTTACAAGTATTAACCTTTGCAGAAACTGTGAAGACGACAAAAAAGTGGAGGATATAAAACATCAGCTGTATATGTGTCCAGCCCAGGCGGGCAGAAATAGTTCCACATTAAGTTGTTATTACGGAGGCCACAGCGCAGAGGTTAGCATGTGCGCTTATGACACTGAACGCCTGGGTTCAAATCCTTGCGGGACCATCAGAAAAAATTTTCAGCGGTGGTTTTCCCTCCTAATGCTGGCAACATTTGTGAGCTACTATGCCATGTAAAACATCTCTCCAAAGAGGTGTCGCACTGTGGCACGCCGTTCGGACTCGGCTATAAATAGGAGGACCCCTTTCATTGAGCTTAAACTTGAAACAGACTGCACTCATTGATGTGTGAGAAGTTTGCCCCTTTTCCTTAGTGGAATGTTAATGGGCAAAATTTGCAACTTTACTTTGAGGACTTGTTTGAATTTGTGAATGTTAACATTCGCAAGCTGTTGGGCTTTTTAAGGCGATCTGAAAGGTTCAAAAGTAGGCACTAGAAAGAATCTTCCTCCTCCTGTTCCTTTGGTATCCCAATGGACGAAATTGCCCAAGTGAGTCTGATTGCAGATTAACTTTTTGCAACAACATCTTCCAATGTTTCGTATCTATTTCAAAAATAAACACACGACGACGACGTCTCTGTTCAGGATAAATGGTGTAATATGGCCAAAATCGTGTAGGAAGAACCAAATACACATGTATCTCATGAATTGGACAGAAGGAGCAGCAACAAAATCAACAGCAGCCGTAGCAGCAGCTTCAGCATCTAGCAAAGGAACGTGTAATTTTGTTTTTGCCAACTCCAAGGTGTTTCATACACCGTGATAATGATAAATAATACGTTTTGACAAATCGTGTTGTGTTGTTGCTGCTCTTGCTGTTGTTTTATGCCATGGCTATGGTTATGACCATGACTATATGGGGGGATGTCAGTGTAACCATAGAACAAACGATGAAGACAATTTAACAGGATTTCCAATGAAATTGCTCCAGTGGGATTACAAGCTAATAAAGCAAACAATGTACAAACGGAGTGATGATGGCAAAGAAAGCTGTACCAAAGTGGGGGGAAATATTATAAGGGGGAATATGAATTCCCCTTCTTCTACGACTTTAAGCAAAAGCATTTGGAGAATGTATCAAATTTCATATGATGAAGTTTTTCTTCATTTTATGTGTGTAGATATATGGAGGATATGGCCTAACACCATTATTACCACCCCCTTCTACCCCACCACTTCCAAAATACCAAATCGAAACCATCCATAATATGGTGTCAACCTGGAGAGACTATTAACATTCCACAGTGATACCAAATAAACGCAAAGCAATTACGACACGCCACCATGGCTCGCAAGGCAGACAAAGAGACAGGCTTTTACGGCCACTATGACTTGTCTACTAGACTGCCATGCCTTCTGGATTGCTTCCATTCCATAAACCCGGGAATCGTTGGGCAATTTTTGGCTGAATTGAGTGGTGTGCTTCTTTGCTACCAGGCAATCCACCAACAAACAACCCACAAAAATGGTGGTTATAATAACATCACCATCATCTGCCATCACCAGCCAGCCATATCGTTGAAGAATAGCAACCAAAATTAGAAATGAAATAACATTATTATTAAATGTATAAATTAACATTTAATTTGATTCTAACACTATCTACCCCAAACCCCAAAAAACTCAAAGCACAGTGTAGAGAAAATACAAAAAAGAGGAAATCCCATTACATGTTATTAAAAGCCATAAGGACTTTAACCGACAGCGGCTAAATTCTTAAAATAGCAGGGATACAAGTGGTTTAGGTGTAAATCCAAGCAAGTAGTTCTCTAGAGCAGGAGATACAAGTTGCCAACTTATGCAACAGTCTCTTTGGGAGGAGAGAATGTTCCATTTACAGACAGCGCAAATACCTGGGTGTTTTGCTGTACAGGAAAGTGAATTTCAAATCCAGCATTTTGGAATGGGCAAGAAAGGTAACTCTTCCCTATACACCTGCAAGACAGCCCTTGGCAAAATTTGGGGATTAGACCGGGCTTCATGCACTGGGTATATACTGCAGTTGTCTGACCTATAATGATGTGTGGTGTTGTGGTCTGGTGGACGGCGCTTCAAAAGTCCACCTACTGTTCAATAGTCAACCAGATCCAAATGATGGTTTGTTTGTGCATCAGTGTCGCACTGAGGACGACACCTTCGGAGGCACTAAATTTAAACCTACATTTAATGCCTCTCAACAGTGTGGCTAGACAAATTTCTGCTATCACTGCCGTGTGACTAAGGGAGCTTTCTCGTTGGCCATGTGGTGGCTACGGACACTGTGTTATCTTTGATATCCAGGCAGTGCGGATTACACCCTGCCTGAGCCACTTTTTGACAAAAAAGTACTGTACCACTATGCCACCGTAGCGCAGAGGTTAGCATGTCCGCCTACGACGCTGAACGCCTGGATTCAAATCCTGGCGAGACCATCAGAAAAAAATTTCAGCGGTGGTTTTCCCCTTCTAATGCTGGCAACATTTGTGAGGTACTATGCCATGTAAAACTTCTCTCCAAAGAGATGTCGCACTGTGGCACGCCGTTCGGACTCGGCTATAAAAAGGAAGTCCCTTATCATTGAGCTTAAACTTGAAGCAGACTGCACTCATTGATATGTGAGAAGTTTGCTCCTGTTCCTTAATGAAATGATCATGGGCAAAATTTGCATTTTTGCTCTAGGTTTAAATATCCGTGCAAGTAGTTCTTTGAATCAGGAGATACAATTTGCCTACAGTGGCACCTGTCTCCTAGGAAGGAGAGAATGTTCCATTTACAGACAGCGCAAATACCTGGGTGTTTTGCTGTGCAGGAATTTGAATTTCAAATCCAGCATTTTGGAAAGGGCAAGAGAGGCAACTCTTGCTCTATACACTTGCAAGAGAGCCATTGGCAAAAGTTGGGGATTAGACCGCGCGTCATGCATTGGGTATATACTGTAGTTGTCGGACCTATAGTTCTATATAGTGTTGTGGTCTGGTGGACGACGCTTCAAAAGTCCACCTACTGTTCAATAGTCAACGGATCCAAAGGATGGCTTGTTTGTGCATCACGGCCGCACTGAGAACGACACCATCGGATGCACTGAATTTAAACCTACATTTAATGCCTCTCAACAGTGTGGCTAGACAAATTTCTGCGATCACTGCCGTGTGGCTAAGGGAGCTTTCTCGTTGGCCATGTGGTGGCTACGGACACAGTGTTATCTTTGATATCCGGGCAGTGCGGATTACACCCTGCCTGAGCCACTTTTTGACAAAAAAGTACTGTACCACTATGCCACCGTAGCGCAGAGGTTAGCATGTCCGCCTATGACGCTAAACGCCTGGATTCAAATCCTGGCGAGACCATCAGAAAAAAATTTTCAGTGGTGGTTTTCCCCACCTAATGCTGTCAAAGAGGTGTCGAACTGTGGCACGCCGTTCGGACTCGGCTATAAAAAGGAAGTATCATTGAGCTTAAACTTGAATCAGACTGCACTTATTGATATGTGAGAAGTTTGCTCCTGATCCTTAATGAAATGTTCATGGGCAAAATTTGCATTTTTGGTCCATTTACAGACAGCGCAAATACCTGGGTGTTTTGCTGTGCAGGACATTGAACTTCAAATCCAACATTTTGGAAAGGGCAAGAGAGGCAACTCTTACCCTATACACTTGCAAGAGAGCCATTGGGAGTTGGGGATTAGACCGCGCGTCATGCACTGGGTATATACTGTAGTTGTCAGACCAATAGTTCGATATGGTGTTGTGGTCTGATGGACGGCGCTTCAAAAGTCCACCTACTGTTCAATAGTCAATCGAGTCCAAAAGATGGCTTCACTGTGCATCACAGCCACACTGAGAACGAGACCATCGGATGCATTGAATTCAAACCTACATTTAATGCCTCTGAACTATGTGGCTAGACAAATTTTTGTGACCACTGCCGTGTGGCTAAGGGAGCTTTCTCCTTGGCCATGTGGCGGCAACGGACACTGTGTTATTCTTTATACAATGTCCGATGTTCCAGGCAGTGCGGACTGTAAAACTATTCCTGATAGAACCAATTGGAACTACGATATCTCTGTTAATAGAAGTTACAAAGACTTCTATACAGTTGAACCACCCATACTAGAAGACCAGAGGGGCTTTGGGGTGCACTCTTAAAACCTAGAACTGGTCATATCGAAAAGGTTACCCGACCACTGCAGTGTGTATCAAGCGGAGATCCTTGCAATTAAGGAAGGAGTGGAATGGCTAAAAATAATGTCATAACGACGATTGGCACAAAATATCTTCTCAGACAGCCTTGCATCCATTAAATACCTGCAGAACCGTCCTCGACAGTCGCTGAAGCGACCACAACGAAATGGCTGAACAGTTCAAAATTCACCTGTTCTGGGTGCCGGGCCACATATATATCGCAGGGAATTGTAAAGTGGACGATCCTGAAGAGGCCCACCGCTTTGCTGTCACTGGCTACAACAGACGTCTCAGTCATTGTGTCCGTCATGACAGGTCACTGTCTGATCGGAAAACATGCTGACAGACTGAAGATTGCCAGTAACGACTTTTACAGAAGCTGTGATGACATCGAAGAAGAAGAGACTATAGAACACTTTATGTTTGGGTGTCCCGCACTGGCAGTCCGAAGGAGTTCCACTTTATGAATTGTCTGATTTAGCGGATGTGAACGTTCGCAAGTTGTTAGGCTTTTTAAAGCGATCTGGATGGTTCAACGGTAGGAACTAGAAGGAATCTTCCTTCTTATGTTCCTGTGGTATCACAATGGGGGAAAACGTCTAAGTGAGTCTGATGGCAGACTGTCACTTAAACCTAACTTAATACAAGTCCATTTACCCCAACACAACAACTTTCGCATTCACTTAAAACAAATTATTAAAAAACTTTGGATACCCACCACCTCGGGTATATACGTATACCACCTTTCGTCAAAATCCGGTGTAAATGAACACCTAAAGCCCATAGCAGCTATATCTCAAAATGATCCGATCTGAACCATATACGACACGGTTGTCGAAAACCCTAACAAAAGTCACTGTGTCAAATTTCAGTGACATCGGACAATAAATGCGGGCCCAAAACCTTAAATCGAGAGATCGGTCTATATGGCAGCTATAGGCAAATCTTGATTGATCTAGGCCAAATTGCAGTAATATGTCGAGGGACTCAATTTAACTCACTGTCCTAAATTTCGGCGACATCGAACAATAGATGCGAATTTTATTGGCCTAAGGCCTTAAATCGAGAGATCGGTCTATATGGCAGCTATATGCAAATCTTGACCGATCTAGGCCAAATTGCTGAAATATGTCGAGGGGCTCAACTTAACTCACTGTCCTAAATTTCGGCAACATCGGACAATAAAGGCGCCTTTTATGGGCCCAAAACCTTAAATCGAGAGATCGGTCTATATAGCAGCTACATTCAAAGCTGGACCGATCTGAGCCAAATTGAAGACGGATGTCGATGGGCCTAACAACTCACTGACCCAAATTTGGGCGACATCGGACAATAAATGCGCATTTTATGGGACCAGAACCTAAAGTCGAGAGATCGGTCTATATGCCAGCTATATCCAAATTTGGACCGATCTAGGCCACATTAAAGAAGGATGTCGAAGGGCCAAACACAACTTACGGTTCCAAATTTCAGCAAAATTGGATAATAAATGTGGCTTTTATGGGACTTAGACCCTAAATCGGATGATCGGTCTATATGGCAGCTATATCCAAATCTGGACCGATCTGGTCCAAATTGAAAAATAATGTCGAAGGGCCTAACACAAATCACTGTCCCTAATTTCAGCAAAATCGTATGATAAATGTGACTTTTATGGGCCTAAGACCCTAAATCGGCGGATCGGTCTATATGGGGTCTATATCAAGATATAGTCCGATATAGCCCATTTTCGAACTTAACCTGCTTATGGACCAAAAAAATAAGTGCAAAGTTTCAGCTCAATATCTTTATTTTTATACCCTCCACAATAGGAAGGGGGTATACGAATTTCGTCATTCTGTTTGTAACACCTCGAAATATGCTTGTCGGACCCCATAAAGTATATATATTCTTGATCATCATGTCATTTTAAGTCGATCTAGCCATGTCCGTCCATCTGTCCCACCGTCCGTCTGTTTGTTTAAAGCACGCTAGTTGTCGTAGGAGTAAAGATAGCCGCTTGAAATTTTGCACAAATACTTTTTATTAGTGTAGGTCGGTTGGGATTGTAAATGGCCCAAATCGGTCCATGTTTTGATATAGCTGCCATATAAACCGATCTTGGGCCTTGACTTCTTGAGCCTCTAGAGGGCGCAATTCTCATCCGATTTAACTGAAATTTTGCACGTGGTATTTCGGTATCACTTCTAACAACTGCGCTAAGTATAGTTCAAATCGGTTCATGTTTTGTTATAGCTGCCACATAAACCGATCTTGGGTCTTGATTTCTTTAGCCTCTAGAGGGCGCAATTCTCGTCCGATTTAACAAAAATTTCACACATAGTGTTTTGGTGTCACTTCCAACAACTGCGCTTAGTATATTTCAAATCGGTTCATAATCTGGTATAGCTGTCATATAAACCGATCTAGGATCTTGACTTCTTGAGCCAATAGAACGCGCAATTCTTATCCGATTTGGCTGAAATTTTGCATGAGGTGTTCTGTTATGACTTCCAATTACTGTGCTGAGTATGGCGCAAATCGGTACATAAACTAATACAGCTGGCAGTTAAACCGATATGGGATTTTGACTTCTTGAGCCTCTAGAGGGCGCATATTGGCTGAAATTTTGTACAACGGCTTCTCTCATGACCTTCAACATACATGTCTATTGTGGTCTGAATCGATCAATAGCTTGATACAGCTCCCATATAAACCGATCTACCGATTTTGCTTCTTGAGACCCTACAAGGCGCAATTCTTATCATAATGAACTGAAATATGACACAATGACTTCTACAATGTCCAGCATTCATTTATGGTCGGAATCGGACTATAACTTGATATAGCTCCAATAGCATAACAGCTCTTATTCAATATTCTTTGTTTGCCTAAAAAGAGATATCGCGCATAGAACTCGACAAATGCGAGCCATGGTGGAGAGTATATAAGATTCGGCCCGGCCGAACTTACCACGCTCCTACTTGTTAAAGCTATCTGAATGGTTCAACGGTAGGAACTAGAAGGCATCTTTCTTCTTCTGTTCTTGTGATACCACAATGGTCTTTTCTTGTGTTCTTGTGATACCACAATGGACGTCTAAGTGAGTCTGTTGGCAGACAGACAAAAAAACTTTCGAATTCACTTCAAAAAACAAAAATATTTCTTAACTCAACCATAAGTCGTAACACTGTGCACTGTCTTGTTCAACTATTTTTGGCCTATCATCATCTACAGCCATAACTGGCAAATGCACAAAGAACATTCGAATATCTCCTCTCTAGAATTTTTGGGGGAAAATGCTCACAGATTTCTTGTTATTGCTGGCATATTGGCCGCTGTTGTCATTGTTGTTCTTCTCTTGGCCATAATGCATTGGCTTATTAGCCCAACTGTCTATTGGTCCCATCATAGAAGAATTTATCGACATACGTTGGACATTTACTACGACATGGTGGACATAAATCAAAACGCCAAACTCAAAGAAATAGTAAACCAACGTTCAAACGCTAGCGGATCCATCAGCGTGAACACTGAAATGGAAAATGCCAGGAACGTAAGAGTAGGCAAACGGAATAAACTAACTTTGCGTTCATACATGTGTGATGAGGTGCTGAGGAGAAGGTGTACAAAAAATGGCCCAATGGCTTACCCGATAGTCCGTCCATTTGCTTGTCGTCTATCTGTCTATCTATCTGTCACATTGTAATTGTCCATAATTTTTATCAAAAAAACTTCATTTATTTTTTCACTGGCCCCACAGCACCGAGGCAGTGTTTTTTGTTGTTGTTGTTGTTGTTTTCATTGGCTTTGGTATGCTGCTTGTGTTAATAATGAATGTTGTCACGTTGCCACTGTTAACGCGTTTCGATAACCAAAAATGCTGCCGCCTCCAAAATATCAATTATTACTCGTTCGTTCACTCGCTCGCTATATTGCGCCTGCGCGTAGTCTAGCTTATACGCTGCCACAATGCATTCATTGGTCACTTATCATTCTGTAGTGCATGAATTATGATCGTTATGTCAAGATGAATGATAAGCGAGATAGGGAAGTTTGAAGCGTACCAAGTTATTTCACCAACTTTGGGTTTTGGGTTTAATTTGTCCACCAACTCAGTTGTCACACCAAACGGCGCGTCATATGGACAAAAATAGTTCCACAAAGCCAGGAGAGAGATTTACTAGCACTACATAACCTATGCACGTAAAACATTAATGCCAGAGAAAATCTTTGAAAAGAACTTGAATTTGGAAGTGTGTGCTCTCTGTGGAATAAGAAATCTGGAAAGGGCATTGGACTTGTGATAAAACTATGAATAATACTTTGAACCTTTAAAGGAGGAAGTAAAGTTTGGTTAGGTTAGGTTATAGTGGCAGCCTACAATCAAAGCCACTAACATAGAACAAGTAAAAGCGTGCTTAATTCGGCCGGGCCGAATCTCATATACCCTCCACCATGGATCTCATTTGTGAAGTTCTTTTCCCGGCATCTTTTCTTAGGTAAAAAAAGGATAAAAGAAAAGATTTGCTCTGCTATAAGAGCGATATCAAGATATGGTCCGGTTCGGACCACAATAAAATTATATGTTGGCGACCTGTGTAAAATGTCAGCCAATTCGAATAAGAAATGCGCCCTTTGGGGGCTCAAGAAGTAAAATAGAGAGAACAATTTCTATGGGAGCTGTATCAGGCTATAGACCGATTCAGACCATAATAAACACGTATGTTGATGGTCACGAGAGGATTCGTCGTATAAAATTTCTGGCAAATCGGATAATAATTGCGACCTCTAGAGGCTCAAGAAGTCAAGATCGGTTTATATGGCAGCTATATCAGGTTATGAACCTTATTTGGCACAGCGGTTGAAAGTCATAATAAAATACGTCATGCAAAATTTCAGCCAAATCGGATAGGAATTGCGCCCACTAGAAGCTCAAAAAGTCAAGTTCCCAGATCGGTTTATATGACAGCTATATCAGATTATGAACCGATTTGGACCATACTTGGCACAGATGTTTGATATCATAACAAAACTCGTCATGCATAATTTCATTCTAATCGGATAAGAAGAAGAAGTCAAGACCCAAGATCGATTTATATGACAGCTATATCAGGTTACTGACCGATTTAAACCAAACTTGGCACAGTTGTTGGATATCATAACAAAACACCTCATGCAAAATTTCATTCCAATCGGATAAGAATTGCGCCGTCTAGAGGCTCAAGAAGTCAAGACCCAAAATCGGTTTATATGGCAGCTATATCAAAACATGGACCGATATGACCCATTTACAATCCTAACCGACCTACACTAATAAGAAGTATTTGTGAAAATTTTCAAGCGGCTAGCTTTATTCCATCGAAAGTTAGCTTGCTTTTGACAGACATACGGACGGACTTACGGACGGACGGACATGGCTAGATCGACATAAAATGCCACGACGATCAAGAATATATGTACTTTATGGGGTGTCAGATGAATATTTCGAGGAGTTACAAACAGATTGACGAAATTAGTATACCCCCATCCTATGGTGGAGGGTATAATAATTGAATAATATAAACATCGTTTTTATACACACCACCAAAGGATGGGGGTATATTCATTTTGCCATTCCGTTTGCAACACATCGAAATATTCACTTCCGACCCTATAAGGTATATATCTTCTTGATCGTCGGAAAAATCTAAAACGACCTATCCATGTCCGTCCGTCTGTCTTTTGAAATCACGCCACAGTCTTTAAAAATAGAGATATTCAGCTGAAACTTTGCACAGATTCTTTTTTTATCCATAGGCAAGTTAAATTCGAAGATGGGATATATCGGACTATATCTTGATATAGCCCCCATATAGACCGATCCGCCGATTTAGGGTCTTAGGTCCATAAAAGCCATATTTATTATCCGATTTTGCTGAAATTCAGAACAGTGAGTTGTGTTATGCCACTCGACATTCCCCTTCAATTTGGCCAAGCTGCCATATAGACCGATCTCTCGATTAAAGGTCTTGGGACCATAAAAGGCGCATTTATTGTATAATTTAGCTAAAATTTGTGACAGTGGGTTGTGTTAGGCACCTCGACATCTTTCGTCAATTTGGATCTGATCGGTTCAGATTTGGATATAGCTGCCATATAGACTGATCTCTCGATTTAAGGTCTTAGGCCCATAAAAGCCACATTTATTATCCGATGTCGCCGAAATTTGGTACAATGAGTAGTTCTAGGCCCCCCAACACCTTTATGCAATTGGGTCCAGATCGCTCCAGATTTGTATAGAGCTGCCATATTCACCGATCTCTCCATTTAAGGTCTTGGGCCCATAAAAGGCGCATACACTGTCCAATTTCGACAAAATTTTGGACAGTGAGTTGTGTTTGGCTCTTCGACATCCTTCTTTAATTTGGTCCAGATCGGTCAAGATTTGGATATCCCGATTAAATGTTTGGGGCCCATAAAAGGTGCATTTATTGTCCGATTTCGCCGAAATTTGGGACAGTGAGTTGTGTTAGGCTACTCGACTTCCTCCTTCAATTTGGCCCCGATCGAGCCAGATTTGGATATAGTTGCCATATAGATCGATCGCTCGATTAAAGGTCTTTGGCCCATAAAAGGCGCATTTATTGTTTAATTTTGCTAAAATTTTGGACAGTGAGTTGTGTTAGGGCCATCGACACTCTCCTTCAATTTGGCCCCTATCGATCCAGATTTGGATATAGCTGCCATATAGACCGATCTCTCGATTAAAGGTCTTGGGCCCATAAAAAACGCATTTATTGTCCCATTTTGCTGAAATTTGGGACAGTAAGTTGTGTTAACCCCCTCGACATCCTTCTTCAATTTAGTCTCGATCGGTCCAGATTAAGATATAGCTGCCGTATAGACCGATCTGTCGATTTAAGAATTTGGGCCTATCAAGGGCGCATTTATTATCCGATGTCGCCAAAATTTGGGACAGTGAGTTGAGTTAGATTAGGTTAGGTTTAAGTGGCAGTCTGCCATCAGACTCACTGAGACGTTTTCGTCCATTGTAATAACACAGGAAAAGAAGAAGGAAGGTGCCTTCTAGTTCCTTTCGTTGAACCATTCAGATCGCTTAGAAAAGCTCAATAACTTGCGAATGTTTACATCCACTAAATAAGACAGCTTCTCAAATAAATGAGAACCTATAGGTTGGAACTCCTTCTGACTGCTAGTGCGGGACACACACACAGAAGGTGTTCTATAGTCTCTTCTTCTTTATATGGCAAATATATCCAAATCGTTGCAGGCAATCAGTCTGTCAGCATATTTTCCGATTAGACCTGTCATGATGGACACAATGACTGAGACGTCTGTTCTAGCCAATGACAGCAAAGTAGTAGACATCTTCAAGTCTAGATGAGGTCCATTGTGACCATCTATCATTCATTGTACTTCGGCCCTGTTCCTGAAAACTAAATTTACATATCGCTAGAGGCATACCCACAGATTCCAGTATCCCTGGAATCTGTAGGGAAGTTTCTAGTATCGCAAGCTCGTCCGCTTTACAATTCCCTGCGATATATCTGTGGCCCGGCACCCAGAACAGGGGAATTGTGAACTGCTCAGATATCTCGTTGAGAGATCTGCGACAGTCGAGGGCGGCTTCTGTGTTCAGAAATACCTTCTCCAGGTTGCCTGGCTGTCTCAGGAGATGTTAATGCCAATCGTTGTAATGACATTATATCTTAGCCTTTCCACCACTTCCTTAACTGCAAGGATCTCCGCTTGATACACAATGCAGTGGTCGGGTAACCTTTTCGATATGACCACTTCTACATCTTTAGAGCACACCCCAAAGCCCACCAGGTTGTTTAGCTTGGAACCATCCGTATAGAAGTCTATGTAACCTCTGTTAGAAGGGATATCGTAGTTCCATTTGGTTCTATCAGGAATGGTGGTACAGTACTTTTTATGAAAAGGCGGCTCAGATAGGGTGTAATCCACCCTGCCTGGAACATCGGATATTGTATCAAGGATAGCTCAGTGTCCGTAGCCGCCACACGACCAATGAGAAAGCTCTCACGCCAGAGGTCTCTGCAATTTGGGTAGCCACAAAGTCTAGAGGCATAAAATGTAGCATTAAATTCAGTGCATTAAATATTAGTGTAGTGTAGTGTAGTGTTGTCTGTTGGGATTGTAAATGGGCCATATCGGTCCATGTTTTAATATAGCAACCAAATAAACCGATCTTTGGTCATGACCTCTTGAGCCTCTAGAGGGCGCAATCCTGTACTGTAACAAGTATGGTTTAAATCGGATGATAACCTGATATAACTGCCATACAAACCGATCTTGGGTCTTGACTTCTTGAGCCTCTAGAGGGCGCAATTCTTATCCGATTGGAATGAAATTTTGCACGACGTGTTTCCGTGTGATATCCAATAACTGTACCAAGTATGGTTTAAATCGGTTCATAACCATATATAACTGCCATATAAACCGATCTTGAATCCTGACTTCTTGAGCCACTAAAGGACGCAATTCCTATCCGAATTGGCTGAAATTTCGCATGACATATTTGATTATGACTTTCAAAAACTGTGCCAAGTATGGTTCAAATTGGTCCAGAACCTGATATAGCTGTCACTTAAACCGATCTTGGGTCTTCACTTCTTGAGCCTCTAGAGGACGCAATTCTTATCCGATTTGAATGAAATTTTGCACGAAGAATTTTGTTATGATATCCAAGTAGTGCGCCAAGTATGGCTCAAATCGGTCCATAACCTCTTATAGTTGTCATATAAACCGATCTGGGGACTTGACTTCTTGAGCTTCTAGAGGACGAAATTTTACATGACGTATTTTATTATGACTTTCAACAACTGTGCCAAATAGGGTTCAAATCGGTAAATAACTTGATATAGCTGCCATATAAACCGATCTGGGATCTTGACTTCTTGAGCCTCTAGAGGTCTCAATTATGATCCGATTTGCCTGAAATTTTGTACGACGGTCTGATACAGCTCCCACATAAATCGATCTCTTTATTTTACTTCTTGAGCCCCCAAAGGCCACAATTCTTATTCGAATTGGCTGACATTTTACACAGGTCTCCAATATATAATTTAATTGTGGTCCGAACTGGACCATACCTTGATATCGCTCTAATAGCAGAGCAAATCTTTTCTTTTATGCTTTTTTTGTCTTAGAAGAGATGCCGGTAAAAGAACTCGACAAATGCGATCCATGGTCGAGGGTATATAAGATTCAGCCCGGCCGAACTTAGCACGCTTCTACTTTTTATACCCACCACCGAAGGATGAAGGTATATTAATTTTGTTATTCCGTTTGCAACACATCGAAATATCCATTTCCGACCCTATAAAGTATATATATTCTTGATCAGCGTAAAAATCTAAGACGATCTAGACATGTCCGTCCGTCTGTCTGTTGAAATCACGCTACAGTCTTCAAAAATAGAGATATTGAGCTGAAATTTTGCACAGATTCTTTTTTTGGCCATAAGCAGGTTAAGTTCGAAGATGGGCTATATCGGACTATATATTGATATAGCCCCCATATAGACCGATCCACCGATTTAGAGTCTTAGGCCCATAAAAGCCACATTTATTATCCGATTTTGTTCAAATATGGGGTAGTGAGTTGTGTTAGGCCCTTCGACATCCTTCGTCAATTTGGCTCAGGTCGGTCTAGATTTGGATATAGCTGCCATATAGACCGATCCTCAGATTTAGGGTCTTAGGCCCATAAAAGCCACATTTATTATCCGATTTCGCTGAAATTTGGGACAGTGAGTTGTCTTAGGCCCTTCGACTTCCTTCGTTAAATTGGCTCAGATCGGTTCAGATTTGGATATAGCTGCCATATAGACCGATCCTCCGGTTAAGGGTCTTAGGTCCACAAAAGCCACATTTATTATCCGATTTTGATGAAATTCGGGACAGTGAATTGTGTAAGGCCCATCGACATCCTTCGTTAATTTGGCTCAAATCGGTCCAGATTTGGATATAGCTGCCATATAGATCAATCCTCCGATTTATGGTGTAAGGCCCATAAAAGCCACATTCATTATCCGATTTTGCTGAAATTTGGGACAGTGAGTTGTGTTAGGCCCTTTGACATATTTCTTCAATTTGGTCCAGATCGGTTCAGATTTAGATATAGCTGCCATATAGACCGATTTCTTGATTTATGGTTTTGGGCCCATAAAATGCTCATTTATTGTCTGATGTCGCCGAAATTTGGAACAGTGAGTTAAGTTAAGTCCCTTGACTTACTTCTGCAATATAGCACAGATCGGTCTAGATTTGGATATAGCTGCCATATAGACCGATATCTAGGTTTTAGGTTTTGGGGCGATAAAAGACGAATTTATTATCCGATGTCGCTGAAATTTGACACAGTGAGTTTGGTTAGGCTCTTCGACGTCCTTCTTCAATTTTGCCCAGATCGGTCCAGATTTGCATATAGCTGCCATATAGACCGATCTCTCGATTTAAGGTTTAGGGCCCATAAAAGAGGCATTTATTGTCCGATTTCGCCGAAATTTGGGACAGTGCTTTGTGTTAGGCTTTTCGACATGTTTATGCAACTTGGCCCAAATCGGACCAGATTTGGATATAGCTGCCATGTAGACCTATATCTCGATTTAAAGCCTTGGCCCCATAAAAGGTGCATTTATAATCCGATTTCACTGAAATTTGACACAGTGACTTATGTTCGGTTTTTCGACATCGTGTCGTATATAGTTCAAATCGGTATGAGGTATATGAGTATAAGCTATGAAATTTTCACCGAATTTTGATGAAAGGTGGTTTACATATATACCCGAGGTGGTGGGTATCCAAAGTTCGGCCCGGCCGAACTTAACGCCGTTTTTACTTGTTTTTGTTTTGTTTTATTAAAAAATTTCTCTGAATGTATGTATTGTTTCAGTATTTTTTTTTTGCTTCCCTCAAGCTGAATGTACATTCTGGTAAATTTGAAAATGGTGGAGCTCTACTTGACACTTTACCCCACATCTGAATACACGACAAATGAAAAAAAATTCGATTTTTGTATAGAAAATTAGTTCGAAATTCGATTTTATGCAAATTTTTTCAATGTTCAAACCCTGAAATTAGATTTTAATAAACAATTTTCTAAAGTTGTAGAAAATTAGTTTTTCTAGGAATTTTTTGGATTTAAATAAATTTTTGTTGATCACTTTGGTAAGTCTTTCTCAACTTTCTTTTGCATTAATGCTCCATGAATGGTAAACACCTACATTGTGCCTCCCTAAATCACTTTTATAGACCATTTATTAAACGACCCTATTTAAGGCATAATTTTCGGGTGGATAACTTTCCCACTCTGTGAATAATGTGACATCATTGAGAATTTATTGGAAAACTGAATTTCAATCAATCAAATAATATCGATTATGAGCAGCCAAGGGGAAAACTGAACTGCGGACAAGACAGCACGCACGAACAAAGAAGAACGAAAATTTCTAAAGCCAATTCACACTTTCCCACACTAATTTCACCAGAGGTTAAGTTTGATTATCTCCCTCCTGGTGTTATATACGGCGAACGTAACAAAAATTAAAACTTACAAAAATTATAATTAGTGGTGGCAAAACAAATCAAATCAAAATGTAGATACGTTTTGATGTACCTACAACACAATGCACGATGCCTCACTCTAACCGCAAGAAATCCCCAAAAAAAAAATGCCGCAGTCAACCCCCCCAATAAGAGGCAAGGCATGCTTGGATGCTCATACACGCACTACCAGCCAAGGAGCTTCTATGCGAGGAGCGATTTATGATAGAAAACACATTTGTAAATGCTTGCCTTGGCTGAGAGTCAGTTTAGGTGGGGAGGGTGGTCAGCCAGCTTCAACTCCAACATAAAAGTCTCGCCTTAGGTTTTCCTTAACATGGAGCCGAGTGCCGTATTGCAATTCATTGTCAGATTGATTTGTTTAATTGGCTTTGAGAGGTGAAATATGATGGCTTAGCATTTTGGAGCCAACTTTGACGTCGACATCTTTATACACCCCACCCCCCCCCTCTTCTTCTAGTTTTTTTTTTTTTGGTTTGTAGTTGCAGATCTGGATGCTATTGTTAGTTGACTTGCTGCCACTGCTGCTTTGGTTTTTATGTTGGGCCCCCAGATTGATGGGGCATGTTGTTATGGGACATGGATGAATGGTGAGATCGCGCTTGACTCGGAGGCCCACGTACAATGGTGCACGTCGGATTGTTTGTTGTTAAACAAATATTTCGTACACAAATGGGAAATAATGGATGTTTTCGTTAAGATAATGTTAAGGTGATTAATGTGATGGTTGTTGATGCAAACGCGTTGCTCCACAAAAATTAACTGACAACTTCAGTTATGATGGGAACAAAAGCCAAATTTTATTGCTGTCTTTTGTTTTTTAGGGATATTTTATAATAGAGTAATGGGAGGGGGAGGGGGAGTCTTTGGCATACATTCTGTGAATTATGGTATAATGAATTGGGAAGCTAGAATCGAAATTTACTTAATGTTGCACAGTGGGATGGGGAAAAAATTAAGTGGAAATAAGTGTGCCAACGGATAGAGATATCTTCATTAAAATTGTACATGGGTAAAGCTGAGGTGTTACCCAGTTTATGTGCAAAATTTGGGCCCTAGAAGTCCCAGGGGCCCATTGGCGAGTCTTCAAAGTTGGTCACCTCGGCCCTACAAAATTTTGTTGGGGCTGTCAAAAGCGTCCGATTTTCAAATTTTTTTGTTGGAGAGTGCTTCAAAAGCCCTACAAAGAGCGGGATATATTTTATAGTTTCGACTTGCACTGAGGACAGGCATTGAGGCATCTAAACTTCCAGAAGGTATGTCTCCCAGCACGCCTAGATTCATGAGAGACAACAATGGGACTCTTACAGGAGACAGCTCAACTTCTGATAGAAACATATGTTTGGGCCGCTAGAATAAATTTCTGGACAGCTTGAATGATTTGTGATCTCCTCAGGGACTGTTTCTACGTGAAAAATCTTCCAGCTGGGTGGAGTTATAATCCTGACCGAGTCCCAATTGAACGACGATAAACAAATCGGAGACACCTTGGTTTCGCCAGAACTATGGTACCGGCTCTCATAAGACACCCATCTCTGAACTTTAAGATGACAATGCGATTTTTTTTCCAGAAAGAGAATATTTGGTATATTTGTATGTGATAGGGGTTTGTAGGGTTAGGTAATACCGGACAATGGTTGCCAAAAGTAAGTTAATCAGGGAACGGCCACGGCTTAAAAAGTATTAGTTTATAGGACACTGACTTAACCCATTAACGCCGGACACTCGATTCTTGTTCGATTTTGATGAAATTTCGCAGTCTTATTATTTAGAGGATTTTTTTAATTTTTTTTTGTAAATTTTTAGAAACAAAATTTTTAAAATTTTTCAAAAATATCATCTGCTGTCAGATGAAATATTATCTGCCGTCAAAAGTAGTAGGCTTATCGCTATAAATCAATCGAAATATTGATCTTAGACCCAACGAAGTAAATATATGCATGATCGCCTTGACCTTGTAAGCCGATCTAGCCATGTCCGTACGTCCGTCCGTACGTTAACTTTCGAAGGAGCAGGCGCTAGGCGCTTGAAATTTTGCACAAACACTTCTTATTAGTGTAGGTCGATTGGGATTGTAAATGGGCTATATCGGTACATGTTTTGATATAGCTGCAATATAAACCGGATCTTGACTTCTTGATCCATTCTGAGATCCGACTCTCTTGGATAATTTTTGCGTATTATCATACCGCAGAGCAACAAGCCGCAGACCGTCTCTGATGGGAATCGAACCCAGTAGACCTGCATCATCTTAGTTACTGGGGTGCTTACTACGACACCTTAGTTAGAGGAATAAAGGTCTGTCGGACACAGGAGCAACGATCGTGTTTGCCATCCTCCCGCTTAGTCCATATCTCGGTTACGTAGCGCCGCAGTCTTATGAGAAATTTGACTACATTCATTATGACTTTTGAATTTGGTTAATCCATTTAAAGATGACCATCGATTAACTCAATTCTCTTTGGCTTGTTTCTATGTTCCTAGTCTGTTAACACAAATTAGGTCATATTGTTTGGGATTTTTGGGACTTGTCGTTGTGACAATGTTCAGCCCAAGTTTCCTTACCCTACAGTCACCTAGCTAGACAGCTGGAGATTTAGGTACCAAACATCCCCAGCAAATGAGTCGATCAATGTATGAATGGGAAAACACAGATATAGGCGCCACTAGTAATCCCTACTAAATCTGAACTACAAGCTACAACACATGTCTCTTTACACCCACCTTAATTTGTTGTAGTGGATAGAGAGGGATAAGAGAATTTGGAGTGGTGCATGCCACCACGACAATAGCAACATTAACAAGACCAAGAAACATCACATGTGAAATGTTTACACAAAACAAATTACTCGACAAAATGCTGTGTGTGTACATTTATCTTCATTCCATATAACTCTCCTCCCCCTCTTCTAGGCCACTACACTATCCCCCACCTAAGAGATGGCTAAGGGGACAACACAAAACAATGACAACAGCACCAAATCAGTGATATGTGAAAAACAGAAATTAATCGCCTCCAATTTGGCCACAAATGCTTGGACCATTTATGATGTGAGAAATGTTGCCACAGCATTTTTACACCCCTCCAACCTCTCTCGCTCAAGCAGTGAAGGCAATAGATTTCATATTTCTGTCTGTTGGCCCAAGGGGAAAAGAGAAGCGCGCTAAGAAATCGAAACAACAACTGAAGAATGACACCGCAAATAAATCACATTCAAATTCAATCTCTTTTCGCTTTTTCCTTTTGTAAATCACAATCAATTCGAAAATAGATTTGTTCAAAAATTCGATGGGATATGTATGTCTGTCCAAATTGGAATCGCTGGTTGGAAAGAACAGTGGCAGAAAGTCAAGAGGGGTGCAAACAGGGGCAACATTTTCATGCCAAGAAAATTACAAATTTTTGCTCACTTTCACTTTCCCAAATTTCAGCAAAATCGAAAAATAAAAGTAGATTTTATGGGCCTAAAACCATAAATCGGAATATCGGTCTATATGGCAGCTATATCCAAATATAAACCCATCTGGGCCAAATCAATGAGGGATGTTGGAGGACATAACACAACTCCCTGTTCCAAATTTCAGCAAAATCAGATAATAAATGTGGCTTTTATGGGCCTAAGACCCTAAATCGGAGAATCGGTCTATATGGCAGCTATATCCAAATCTGGACCGATCAGGTCCAAATTGACGAAAGATGTCGAAGGGCCTAACACAACTCACTGTCCCAAATTTCAGCAAAATCGGATAATAAATGTGGATTTTATGTGCCTAAGACCTTATATCGGCGTATCGTTCTATATGGGGGCTACATCAAGATATAGTCCGAAATAGCCCATCTTCGAAGTTAACCTGCTTATGGACAAAAAAAAAATTTTTTTGCAAAGTTTCAGCTCAATATCTATATTTTTAAAGACTCTAGCGTGATTTCAACAGACAGACGGACGGACATGTCTAGATCGTCATAGATTTTTACACTGATGAAAAATAAAGGGTGATTTTTTTGAGGTTAGGATTTTCATGCATTAGTATTTGACAGATCACGTGGGATTTCAGACATGGTGTCAAAGAGAAAGATGCTCAGTATGCTTTGACATTTCATCATGAATAGACTTTCTAACGAGCAACGCTTGCAAATCATTGAATTTTATTACCAAAATCAGTGTTCGGTTCGAAATGCGTTCATTCACCGTAACGTTGCGTCCAACAGCATCTTTGAAAAAATACGGTCCAATGATTCCACCAGCGTACAAACCACACCAAACAGTACATTTTTCGGGATGCATGGACAGTTCTTGAACGGCTTCTGGTTGCTCTTCACTCCAAATGCGGCAATTTTGCTTATTTACGTAGCCATTCAACCAGAAATGAGCCTCATCGCTGAACAAAATTTGTCAAAATTTGAACACATTTCGAACCGAACACTGATTTTGGTAATAAAATTCAATGATTTGCAAGCGTTGCTCGCTAGTAAGTCTATTCATGATGAAATGTCAAAGCATACTGAGCATCTTTCTCTTTGACACCATGTCTGAAATCCCACGTGATCTGTCAAATACTAATGCATGAAAATCCTAACCTCAAAAAAATCACCCTTTATATGTACTTTATAGGGTCGGAAATGGATATTTCGATGTGTTGCAAACGTAATGATAAAATGAATATACCCCCATCCTTCGGTGGTGGGTATAAAAACAATAAAATAAATGGAAAAATGTTCTTAGTATAAAAAATTTTTTTCTAAAAACAAGGAAATTTTTTTCTTCAAAATGGGGAAAAATTTCCTCCGGCCAGGGGTCGGAGTCGAGGGTCAGATTCGGCAGCCCTGACAACAACTCCCCTACTTTATGAATAATAATGTGCAAATGTGGGTGGTCTGAATCATATTTGATTTAGGTACCGAGAACTTTTTATATATAAAAAATTATAGTTTAAGGGAAATCGGGCAACAAATCTGCTTATTTATGGAGCTAAGACTCTAAATTTGAAGATCGGTCTACAGGGCAGCTATATCTATATATAGTCTGATATGGACCATATGCTGGACTGATGACGGGAGGTTTAACACAAATCACTGCGTCAAATTGCAGCAAAATCGGTATTAAATGCAGCTTTCATGGGGTTAAGACTATTAGTCAGCAGATCGGTCTATACGGCAGCTATATCGGCATAAGGACCGATCTGAACCATATATAAGTCGCCCTTTAGAGGCTCAAGAAGTATAATTGGGTGATCGGCTTATATGGGAGCTAAACAAGGCCTCATGCAAAATTTCAGACCAATCGGATAAGAATTGCGCCCCCTAGAGGCTCAAGAAATCAAAAACCAAGTTCGGTTTATATGGGAGCTATATGGCAGCCATATCAGCTTATGAACTAATTCAGAGCATAGTCAGCGCAATTGTTGAAAGTCATAACGAAACACATCGTGTAATATTTCAGACAAATCGGATGATAATTGCGACCTCTAGAGGCTCAAGAAGTATAATCAGGAGATCGGCTTATATGGGAGCTATATCAGGTAATGAACCGATTTAGACCATACTTGACAAAGTTGTTAAAAGACAAAACAGAATAGTTCTTGCAAAATTTCAGCATAATCGGTTAAGAATTGCGCCCTCTAGCGGCTCAAGTAATCAAGATCCGAGATCGGTTTATACGGGAGCTATAACAGGTTACTAGCCGATTTGGACCACATTCAAAATTTCAGACAAATTGGATAATAATTGCGCACTTTAGATGCTAAAGAAGTCGAGATCCTCGATCGGTTAATGTGACAGCTTTATGAAAATATAAACCGATAGTCCCCTTAAAATCCCAACAAGCTATACTTGTACGAAGCATTTGTGCAAAATTTCAAGAGCCTAGTTTTGTTCTTTTGAAAGTTAGAGTGCTTTCGACAGACGCACGTACATGGCTAAATCGACTTAGAATGTGAAGACAATCAACAATATATATGTACTTAGTATACCCCCATTTCGATGTGTTACAAGCAAAATGACGAAGTTAGTATACCCTTATCCCATGCTGGAGGGTGTACAAATCTTAGACACCCCTAAAAAAAATCGCCGTTTCCACGCCACTGCAAACCGTTAAAATCATATTGAACTCTGCTCTGTAAAGCGTCTAACTGAAAGTATAAATCGCCGCCTTTACAAATGCTGCATGGCTATGGTGGTGTTGGTGGATGCTACCTCGGATCATTGGATCATTCTGTGTGAGTTATGCTACAAAATATGCATTGCACATCATCGATCATTTTTGGAAAATTATGACAGAACTCAATGATAAATGTGTTCGATTCGAGAGAGCTTTCAACGCACTCAAATTTCATTGAATTTTGAAACGGGGGGAGATGGTAATGCCACCAAGATTCTTGAGTTTCGTATATCTTCCAATATTTGTGGTATGTTATATTGTAGACCAATTTCGAATCTAATATCTCATGAATGTGTTAACAAATCGATTTATATCAAGGCATATGCACTCAATATTTTTTGGGGGTTGTTTCTCCGTTTTAATTTTTTCACTGGTTCAGAAAACATTTTTGAACAGTTCATCTTTCCTAATTTACATTGTTGAAAGTGAGAAATGTCAAGGCATAATTCCGAACAGGAAGATTAATTGCAAATTAAATGAGTTTATGAAATTGGTATGGAATGAATCCAGGGAAACTATTCACAGATTTATTTAAAAAAATATGACACATATACCTGAGAAAGTCGAATATGTTGTTCGGACACTGCCTGAAAAGAAAATTTTAAAAATTTTTAAAAGAAAACATTGACAAAACTGTTTAAGAGAGTATATTTAAAAATATATTAAAAAACAAATAAAAGGGCTTTAAGTTCGGCCGGGCCTAACTTTGGATACCCACCACCTCGGGTATATATATGTAAACCACCTTTGATCATAAGCCGGTGAAAAATTCATAATCCGATTTGAACCAAATTCGATAAGGATATTGAGTGATCTAATAAGTACAAGTCATTGTTCAATTTTACTGAACAAAATATTGGTCTTTTTGGTAGCCATATTCAAACAGAGACCAACCTGAACCATATACGCCACGGATGTCAAAAAGCCTAACAAAAGTCACAGTGTAAAATTTCGGCGAAATCCGATTATAAATGTGACATTTATGGGGCCAAGACCATTAATCGAGAGATCGGTGAATATGGCAGCTACATCCAAATCTCCACCGATCTGGGCCAAATTAAAGAGGGCTATCGAAGGGGCTTACACAACTCACTGTCCCAAATTTCGGCGAAATCGGAAAATAAATGCGCCTTTTATGGGCCCAAGACCCTAAATCGAGAGTTCGGTCTATATGGCAGCTATATTGAAATCTGGACCAATCTGTGCCATATTTCAGAAAGATGTCGAAGGGCCTAACACAACTCACTGTTCCAAATTCCGGCGAAATCGGAAAATAAATGCGCCTTTTATGGGCCCCAAAACCTTATATCGAGGGATCGGTCTATATGGCAGTTATATCCAAATCTGGACCAATCTGTGCCATATTGCAGAAAGATGTCGAAGGGCCTAACACAACTCACTGTTCCAAATATCGGCTAAATCCGACAATAAATGCACCTTCTATGGGCCCAAAACCTTATATCGCGAGATCGGTCTATATGGCAGCTACATCCAAATCTCCACCGATCTGGGCCAAATAGAAGAGGGCTATCGAAGGGGCCTAACACAACTCACTGTCCCAAATTTCGGCGAAATCGGAAAATAAATGTAGCTTTTATGGGCCCAAGACCCTAAATCGAGAGATCGGTCTGTATGGCAGCTATATCCAAATCTGGACCAATCTGTGCTATATTGCAGAAAGATGTCGAAGGGCCTAACACAACTCACTGTCCCAAATTTCAGCAAAATCGGATAATAAATGTGGCTTTTATGGGCCCAAAACCTTATATCGAGGGATCGGTCTATATGGCAGCTATAACCAAATCTGGACCAAATTGACGAAGGATATCGAAGGGCCTAACACAACTCACTGTACCAAATATCAGCGAAATCGGATAATAAATGTGGCTTTTATGGGCCTAAGACCCTAAATCGGCGGACCGGTCTATATGGGGGCTATATCAAGATATAGCCCGATACAGCTCATCTTCGAACTTAACCTGGTTATGAGGAAAAGGAGAATCTTTGGAAAGTTTCAGCTCAATATCTCTATTTTTAAAGATTGTAGCGTTATTTCAACAGACAGACGGAGGGACATGTCTAGATCGCCTTAGATTTTTACGCTGATCAAGAATATATATACTTTATAGGGTCGGAAATGGATATTTCGATGTGTTGCAAATGGAATGACAAAATGAATGAACCCCCTCCTAAGGCCTAAGACCTTAAATCGCCAGATTGATCTATGTGGGGTTAAATCAAGACATAGTCCGATGTAGCCCATCTTCTAACTTATCCTGCCTATGGACAAAACAACTAAGAGCGTGCTAAGTTCGGCCGGGCCGAATCTTATATACCCTCCATCATGGATCGCATCTTTCGAAATCTTTGCGCAGTATCTCTTTCCAGGCAAACAAAGAATAATGAATAAGGACGGAGCAGGAGAACGTGGAGGATGAGGAGCTATATCGAGTTATAGTTCGATTCGCGGCTCAAGTAGCAAAATCGGGAAATCGGTTTATATGGGAGCTGTATCAAGCTGTAGATCGATTCAGACCATATTGCACAAGTATGTTGAAGACCATGAGAGAAGCCCTTGTACAAAATTTCAGCTAAATCGTATTATAATTGCTCTCTCTAGAGGCTCAAGATGCCAGATCGGTTTATATTGCAGCAGTTTTTGAAAGTCATATCAAAACACCTCACGCAAAATTTCAGCCAAGTCGGGTGAGAATTGCGTCCTCCAGCGGCTCAAGATGTCAAAATCCAAGATCGGTTTATATGGCACCTATACCAGGTTATGTACCGATTTGGACCATACTTAGCACAGTTGTTGGATGTGATACCAAAACACCTCGTGCAAAATTACAGCCACATCGGATAAGAATTGCGCCTTCTAAAAGCTCAAGAAGTCAAGACCCAAGATCTGATTATATGGCAGCTATATCAGGTTATCAACCGATTGAAACTATATTTGGCACAGTTGTTGGAAGTGATATTAAAACACCATGTGCAAAATTTCAATTAGATCGGACAAGACTTGCTCCCTGCTCAAGAATTCAAGATCCAAGACAGCTATATCAAAACATGGACCAATTTGGCCCATTTACAATCCCTACCGACCTACACTGATAAGAAGTATTTGTGCAAAATTTCAAGCGCCTAGTTTACTCCTTCAAAAGTTAGCGTGCTTTCGACAGACAAACGGACGGACCCATGTCCGCCCGTCCGTCCGTCCGTTAGACTTAAAATGTCACGACGATCAAGAATATATACTTTATGGGGTCTTAGACGCATATTTCAAAGTGTTACAAACAGAATGACTAAATTAGTATACCCCCATCCTATGGTGGAGGGAATAAAAAGAAACTGTGCAAAGTTTCAGCTTTACGAAGAACAAGAATATACATACTTCCACAGGGTGTGGAAGGGTCCTCCCGTCCTTGCATCAAAATCACTTTTACTTTATTCTTCCAAGGATTTCCAACATCCGTCTGTTGTAGACCATCACCGTTATGAGCTGGGAACGCCCCCCTTCTTCGCAAAGTTGCACTTTGTGCCCTTGTAGCGAATTGGAATAAAACAAACGCGTCCCATAACCCCGCAGATACAAGTTCTGATTTTTGATCGCCGATCCAAGTCTGACCAACATGGAAACGACATGCCTTATAGTATTACCAGAAGTTGATATGCAAATTTAAAGGTCAATGCTGCGATTTGCAACAGCAGGTAGCACTGACACCCCTATAAAAAGGTCGTTGTATATCCACTTCATTGGCTTGTCGTAAAACATGACTGGCTAAATGCTACCAAATGTGATTAGCATTAATGAAAGGATATCTACCTCGGAATATCCTAAATATGAACCCAAAGCAAATGAGGATACTACATTTCACAATCTTTAGCTGCATTTTGTGATAGCTTCAAAGCATTACTCACACCCGTTGCACCACCCTCATGTTTGTCTTTATTTGATTTTTTTTCCGAACGAAACTAAAAACAGAATTCTTGCTCATTTAATGCATTTCGATTAATAATAGCCGGCCTGCAATTAAAGAATATTTTGCTGTTGAGTTATATGAATAAATGTTGCATTAACTTTTGTTGTATTTATAATTGCATTGCAATTCACACCTAATTAGATGGGAATCATATGTGGCAATTAATTCATGGGGCGCATTAAGTGCTGCCATCAACACCCCAAGCAAATCAGCTGCAATTAAACTCTGATTGCATGGGGCCAACCGAGAGAGAAATAAAGAAAGCAACGACTTAATGGCTATGAACTCTGCAAGGCACAGCGAAAGACAGACAGATAGGTCGCCTTGCAATCGGAAGAACGGATGGATGAGTTGCCTGGGTAGGTGGACAGATGGAAGAGGGCCATCAATTGTAAGTGTAATCAAAACATATGTAAGTCGCCCGATGTGGTTTACTGACACGCATACATCGCCTCACATAAAGTGGGAGTGTTGACAAATATCCAACACTTAGACAACAACAAAACAAAAAGTCGAACTCTTTTTCTTTATTCCATATGTAAACTAACCCCACAGCGTAGTCTTACAAGCGTGTGTATGTATGTTTCCTAAGGAATAACTAGGACGCCCTTTCTGGACTTGTCCATGGGCCTTGCCTTCTTTCCTCCAAGTACATACATCTGCTCTGGAACATCCCTAACATTGATGACGGCATCAATCAACAGTGGGAAAATTCAACTGCATTCACACACTACATTGCCTTGCTACAAGCAAGCAAGCTGGCTGGCAAGGCAGTCAAGTAAATTTTACATGCCACAAACGATTATGAGTTGCGGTTGAAATAAATTTTCTAAATTATTGACACTCAATTTTCCAGAAAAACGGAAAATTTCACTACAGCCACATCGCCTCTTGCACTTACACACAGCTCATAACAAATTATAACCCTACTTAGGCTGAGGAGGGGAAGGAGAAAAAAAAAACCGTAGACAAAAGTCCCTGTTTGGATAGGCTTGAATGGAATTTTATCATCGTCGATGAATGTATAAATTAATGATTGCCTATTTTTCTTGGCATTTTAATAAATCCATATAAACAAAAACACTTAACGCTAGACATTAGGTCACAAATACATATCAAAATCTGCCATACACCATACACTACTACAAATGTTTGTGCTTATGAGATATGAATACTTTGTTGTTTCCTTCCATGTGTTTTGGGAAAATTTGTCCGGCAATTAAATGTTAAATAATTCATTGCTGTTCCTCATTCAAAAAAGTTGTGGGTAATCGCATTCGTTAAAACGTTGTATGTTCAGCATAAATTCAGAGGAAATAATTTTTGCCTCAATTACAAAATTGCTAAGTGGGAAAACTTATAGTTGTGAACTGAGAAACAAAATTTAAACAGCTCTCGTGAAAAGCCATCTGTATGAGGATTGCTTAAAACTCATTAAATGTTAAGCAATTTTATTACACTCAATTAAAAATTTGGCAATAAACAAAAGAAAATTATCCGAAAAAAGAAAATACAAAATTAATATGAAAAAACAAAAATGTAAAATACACAATGAATAAAAATAAAATTTAATGTACATTGAAATAACTAAAAATGTGCTAGTTCGGCAGCGCCGAATTTTGGAAACCCACCACCATGGATTCTGCTGACAAATTTACATAAACTAACTCAAGTTGTGGGGCATTATTTTACTTTACCTACCAAATTTCTGTCAAACCAGGCAAAAATTTAGACTTTTGGTAGCAGTAGAAGGCTAATCGGCAGATGGGTTTATATGGCAACTATATAAGATTATAGACTAACCTGGACAATACTTACCATGGATGTTGGAAATTAAAACAAAACATCACGTGCAAAATTTCAGTCAAATCTACCAACAAATGCGGCTTCTAGGCTAACAAAAAGTCAAGTAAGGGGTTGCACAGTGGGAGCTGAACTTTGAATACCCACCATCTCGGGTATATATGTAACCCACCTTTCGTTAAATTCCAGTGAAAAATGCCTACTTAATGCCCCATAGCAGCTATATCGAAATATGTTCCGATTTGGACCAAATACTTATAAGTACAAGTCATTGTTCAATTGTGTATAACAAAATATTGGTCTTTTAAGTAGCTATATCAAAAAATAAACCGAACTGAATCATATACGACACGGATGTCGAAAAGCCTTACATAAGTCACTGTGTCAAATTTTTATCGGATTTTTATCGAATTATAAATGAGCCTTTTATGGGGCCAAGACTTAAAATCGAGATATCGGTCTATATGGCAGTTATATCCAAATCTGGACCGATCTGAGAAAAATTAAAGAAGAATGTCGAAGGGCCTAACACAACTCACTGTCCCAAATTTCGCGACATTGGACAATTATGGTCCCAAAACCTTAAATCAAGAGATCGGTCTATATGGCAGCTGTATTCAAACCGATCTGAGCGAAATTGAAGAAGAATGTCAAAAGGCCTAAGACAACTCACTGTCCCAAATTTCAGCAAAATCGGATAATAAATATGGCTTTAATGGGCCTAAGACCCTAAATCGGAGGATCGGTCTATGGCAGGTATATCCAAATCTGATCCGATCAGGTCCAAATTAAAGAAGGATGTCGAAGGGCCTAAGACAACTCACTGTCCCAAATTTCAGCAAAAGCGGCTAATAAATGTGGCTTTTATGGGCCTAATTCCCTAAATCGGAGGATCGGTCTATATGGCAGCTATATCCAAAACTGGACCGATCTGGGCCAAACTGTAGGACGATGTCGAAGGGCCTAACATAACTCACTGTCCCAAATTTCAGTCTTATCAAATAATAGTTATGGGCCAAAGAACCTAAATCGGCTGATCGGTCTATATGGGGGCTATATCAAGACTATGACCGATATAGCCTTTATATCGATATAGATGGGCTACATCGGACTATGTCCGATATAGACCATCTTCGAACTTAACCAATCAACCATCTTCGAACTTAACCAATCAAAAAAAGGAATCTGTGCAAAATTGCAGCTCAATATCTCCATTTTTATACCATTTTTATTTTTATACCATAGGATGGTGGAGGGTATATATACATTATTATGAGACCCCATAAAGTATATATGTTCTTGATCGTCGTGACATTTTATGTCGATCTAGCCATGTCCGTCCGCCTGTCCGTCCGTCCGTTTGTCCGTCTGTCTGTCGAAAGAACGCTATCTTTCGAAGGAGTAAAGCTAGCCGCATGAAATTTTGACCAAACACTTCCTATTAGTGTAGGTCGGTTGAGATTATAAATGGGCCATATCGATCCATGTTTTGATATAGCTGTAATATAAACAGATCTTGGGCCTTGACTTCTTGAGCCTCTAGAGGACGCAATTCTTATCCGATTGGAATGAAAATTTTGCACGACGTGTTTTGCTATGACTTCAAACAAATGTGCTTAATAAGATTCAAATCGGTCAATAACCTGATATAACTGCCATATAAACCGATCTTGGGCCTTGACTTCTTGATCCTCTAGAGGGCGCAATTATTATCCGATTGTAACGAAATTTTGCACGACGTGTTTTGTAATGATATCCAACAACTGTTATAAGTATGGTTCAAATCGGTCCATAATCTGATATAGCTGCCATATAAACTGATCTTGGGTCTTGACTTCTTGAGCCTCTAGAGGGCCCAATTCTTATCCGATTGGAATAAAATTTTGCACGACGTGGTTTGCTATGACTTCCAACAAATGTGCTTAATTAGATTTAAATCGGTCAATAACCTGATATGGCTGCCATATAAACCGATCTGGGATCTTGACTTCTTGTGCTTCTAGAGGTCGCAATTATTAGCCGATTTGCGTGAAATTTTGTGCGACGGTTCCTCTTATGACCGTCAACATACGTGTTTATTATGGTCTGAGTCGGTCTTTAGCCTGATACATCAACCATATAAATCGATCTCTCTATTTACTTCTTGAGCCCCCGAAGGTCGCAATTCTTATTCGAATTGGCTGACATTTTACACAGGTATCCAACATATAATTTAATTGTCGTCTGAACCGGACCATATCTTGATATCGCTATAATAGCAGAGCAAATCTTTTCGTTTATCCTTTTTTTCCCTAAGAATAGATGCCGGGAAAAGAACTCGACAAATGCGATCCATGGTGGAGGGTATATAAGATTCGTCCCGGCCAAACTTTGCACGCTTTTACTTGTTAAAGACTGTAGCGTGATTTCAACAGACAGACGGACGGACACGGCAATATCGTCTTAGATTTTTACGCTGATCAAGAATATTTATACTTAATAGGATCGAAAATGGATATTTCGATGTGTTGCAAACGGAATGACAAAATGAATATATCCCCATCCATCGGTATAAAAACTAGTAAAAAATATGACATGGGAGAACGGGTAGAGATAAAAAATCTAGGAGAAATACGAATAGAGATATCTTAGTTATTCCTTTTAAATATTGCAAATAAAAGTGTATTTAAACAAGTAAAAGCATGCTAAATTAAGCCAGGCCGAATCTTGGAAACCCACCACCATGGATTCTGCGAAAAATGTACACCTAATAAATTTAGTTGCAGAGCATAATTATATTCTACATACCAAACTACTGTCAAACCAGCAAAAATTAAAGCTTCTAGGAACCAAAGAAGGATGATCGAGAGACGGATATACATGGGAGCTATTTCATATTATAGACTGATTTGGACCGTATTTAGCACAGTTATTGGAAGTCGTAACAGAACACCGACTGCAAAATTTCAGTAAAATCGGAAAAAATTGCGGCTTGTAACGACTTAAAACGGAAGATCGGTTTATATGGGAGCTATATCGGGTTATAGGCCGATTTGAACCGTACTTAGCACAGTTGTTGGAAGTCATAACATATTACCATATACAAAATTTCAGCCAAATCGGATAAAAATTTCGGCTTCCAGAGGCTCTAGAAGTCAAGATCCCAGATCGGCTTATATGACAGGTATGTCTAAATCTGAACCGATATGGCCCATTTGCAATCCCTAACGACCTTCATCGATATTAATCACTGTGCAAAATTTCAAGCGGCTAGCTTTACGCGTTCGACCGCTATCGTGATTTCAATAAACGGACGGACAGACGGACAAGGCTAGTTCGACTCAGAACGTCGAGACGATCAAGAGTATATATAATTTTTGGGGTCTTAGACGAATATTTCGAGGTGTTACAAACGGAATGACTAGATTAGTATACGCCATTTCTATGGTGGTTGGTATAGAAACCAAAAATAGATTATGCCCGAATTTACTTTCAAAAATCCACAAAAAACCCCTTTCAATTAAAGATGGTTTCAAAATCGCAATTTTTTAATAAAATTTGCTATTTAGGCTACAAATATTGTCAGGTGGAACATTTTTTTTTGCATGGGTTTAGGGGACATATGGAGTAAATGAAACATGTGCCCAATTGGGGGATCTGAGCTTTGGAAGTTTTGAACTCAAGGCATATTTCCAATTTTTTAATTAAAAATTGCCCATTTTGAAGTACATATAGCATCCGTTTAAGTGACATATCTACTTCAAATTTCACTTAAAACGCATCTACAATATATCCTCTTCACCAACAAAAAAAAGAAAATACTAAGGTTTTGAAGCAAGTTTTTTCAATAAAGACCAATCAATGAAAACACTTTCTTTGACCAAAAAAGCAAAAAATACACTTTTTTCAAATTTTCGACTTCCAAACTGTATAACTTTTAGCTGAATGATCAGATGAGGACACTTGCCGCGGCAAAGTCGTTGTAAATGTTGTCACGAATCCAAATCATGCATAAAAATGTAAATCGAACCACAAATGCCTTCGCAAATTGCAAAATACCAAGCATATAGTCGGATTGGACCCGAACTTAAACTGTCCACGATGGGCCCAAGGACCAGTTTCAGAGGCAAAAAGTCCAGTATGGAAATTAGCAATTTTCAAAAGTAAAAATTGGAAATATGAAAAACAAGATATTGGATCTAAGTAGCAACTTCGTATTTACAAATCAACTGGTAAAATTGTCTTTAGTTGTTGTGATAGCGCCATCTATCGGCTCGAGAAGTGTAATCGGGATATCGGTTTATATGGGAGGTGAATCAGACTTTGAACCGATTTGAACCATATTTGGCGTAAATATTGTCGGATATAGGAGAGATCAGTATGCAAAATTGTAGCCAAATAAGTGTGAATATTAATAACGCCCACCGCTAAAAGT